>NW_009734014.1:0-8098 GCF_000703405.1 Apaloderma vittatum
GAGGAGGAGATGCGCGTGCCTGGCAGGATGTCTTCTCCTCCGCCTGGCGGGCTGCCGGCCGGCGCGGTCAGGGTCGCTCTAGGACACGTGGGTACGCAACGATTGAGAAACTGGAGTCCTCGTTTTGTTTATCCCTTGTACATTTCACAGACATGAAAATTGAAAAAGGTGAAATTTATGAGGAAAATCTAATTTCCCATTCCTGTTGAATGGACTTAGTTTGATATTGACCTGATTTTACCATGTGCCTGTTGAAGGCCTTAGAGTATATACTGTATGTTAAAGACTGTAATAACTTTAAAAAAAACATAGTTGATAGCCTAATCCAAATGTAAATAGAGTTACAACACATTGTTTTACTAGGCTACAACGCATTAACTCGTCATATATTTTCATTTCTCTGCCATTAGTTTTTAAGGTTTTATTGCTTTTTTGATATCTTTAGTAACTAATGAGTTTAATTTTGAAGGAGAGTTAGAGAAAGTTTAAAATTTTTAATACATGTATTCAGCCCATTTAGTTATATTCTAAACCAACACTGAAGCATGGTAAGGTATAGAATACAGTCCATAACTAGTTTGTATAGTTTACAGTTTAAGAACAAAATTAACTTTGTATGTAACTCCTACAATGATAGATTCATTGTTAACTAATTATATTAAGTTGTTGTTGCTATGGCAACAAAACTACAACATGGCTACCTTTGTATACATTATTTGTGAAATTTTCACATGTAAATTAAAAGTGATGTGTAACAGTATGAGCTTGTTAAAGGTACAGTTCGATACTGTCAGATAAAGATATGATTGAATATTTTTAAAATCCCAAAGTCCCATGTGAACGCTGAATTTGTGTCTTTAAGGTCACTTTTTCAGTCAAGAAGTTTACAACACATGGATTTAGAGTCAGGTTTTATAGCTTGTAGAAATTGTTGTGTGGCAAGGGTTATTCCACAGTATTTTCACTTCAAAAACACGACAGCCTGTATTTACAACGTAGTGACCGGTCTTGCTTTCATTTCACGCTCATTCACACGGTGGGAATGCAGAATTAATCCGTTTCTGTACTGTAGCTCTGCCTGCAATTTTCTTTTCTCCAGAAATCGAGCACTCACATGATTATGTTACGATCAGGGCTAAATAATTAAGCATATAACTATTTTAATACTAATTTATATTAGCGGAAACTGTACATAAGTAAAAAAATATTGTGGAATGACCCCGTAACAGTGTTGAAGATACAAATATGCTGCAGTTAAACTGATTCAGTTAGTGTACGAATGTGTGAGACACACCTTTTTTGCACTTATGTACATAGTCCACGAAAGAAATCCTTGGAACTTATTTTGAATATAAAAAGTCTGTAATAATACAGGAAAAGTTTGTAAAAGAGATAGGTATTACTAAGGCTTTGAAAAAGGAGGAGTTTTTTGCTATAAAACTTATCTGAAAGCATGATGTTGCTTTGCTGTTGTAAAAGCTTTGTAGTTTGCCATAGCTTATTATACAGCAGACTGATAACAGGTCAGCTCCAACCTGCAGCACGGAGAAATGGGAAACAGTGCTTAATTAATTAATAAGGTCACTAGCAAAGATTTGAATTACTTTTTTTTAATCGGCCTACATTTTCCAGCACACCCTCGGTCATGTTTCTGATAGGTTGTGTTCTCAGTGAATCCTATTAGGACTGGTGGGGCCGTGGCTGCACACACACATTTTTCCTAGCACCTAATCTTATTTCTGGCTGGAAGTGTTTATCTGGTAGAGGTCATTGCAGCTAGTGTTTTAAATCCCAAATGGAGTTTGAAATGCCACAGCCTTCTGATTTGGGGTTTGTTAATTTGTTTACCCTTTTGGGGCAAAGTGACAAAATGAAGGGGGCTGATGAGTGGTGGGATGGATGGGGGTGGTTTCCTCCGCTGTGCGAGAGCCGTGGTGTCACCGTACAGGAGCTGTACGTGGGGCAGGGCTGCCCGGTGCTGCCTGCTCGGCCGGCGCTGCTGGAGGTGTTGGGTCAAGGAGGTGGAGGCTGGTGATGTCATCGTGGCCAGCTTGCGGCTTCTGGCTGGGGCTAGCCAGCCCCCGAGAGCTGCCACCGAAGGGAGAGCACGGCCCTGGGCCCCCCCAGGGCTCTGCAGTCCCGGGGGAATTTTGGAGAAGCTGAAGCACCGTGTTGTCCCAGTTATTTCTGATCAGAACAAGTTTTTTGTTTTGGTTTGGTTTTTTTTGCAAAACCCAAGCCCCAGCTTTGCTTCAGAAACATTGCTGGGTTTGCTGCGAGGCTGATCCCGACTTAAGCGATGAGTCAAGAAGGGTTGGGTGGTGGCACCGATACCGTGTTTTCCTGCCTGTCCCCAGGTTGGGGGCTGAGGTGTCGCAGCCAAACACAAAACCTGCTCTTCAGCTGCTACTGCTGGCATCTCGGGGTCTCTGACTCCTCGCAGTGCCGGTGGGGTTTCTCTAAGGGGATGGTGTGCTCAGTCGGAACCGTAATATCATGTCCCAGTGTCTTCAAAACAGGAGGAAACCAGATGTTGCCTCTCTTCATGGGTGTTATACTAACCTAGGTTTTAATGTGAAATAATCGGCTAATTCTAGCCACCATGCTATTAAGGCTTCCCTTTGCCATAATCAGTTCCTATAATCAAGCTCTTTCTCATCTCTAGGATTGCAAGAGAAAAATAGTTTGCACTATGTGAAATGAATCATAACTGGTCAAACTTCTCATTGGGGTATAAACACGATCATGACAACACTGCTAAAATCTTTGCTAGTGATCTTTACTGACATCCTCTAGCATCAAAAATAACTATATGCCTCTCAAATGAGATATTTAAACATGCAAAAATAACACAACTATTAAATAAAATGAAGTTATTTTTCCAAACACACAACAGAGAGAATTACCTGACACCGAATTACAAGGTTCCAGTTCTTTATTACTGTACACAGATGCTATTTGATAGTGGTGGAAGCCAAATGATTTTGTTGCCATGGCTTTTGTATCCTAGCAGATGAGGGGATGATAAGACCATTCTTAGATTGGATTATGGGATTTTTTTTCTTTCCAATTAGCTTTGTTTTAATTATACTTTTATTTTAAATCATGAGGATGAACCAAGACTCCCCATGCTCTTTTATTATATCACCTGACAACAGATCACTATTTTTTTTTTACAAATAGAGAATTGTATTTTAGGCAATCACTAAAATCAAAGAGAGACTGTTCTCCTAAATTGTCAATTATTAATTTAAATATATAAAAACATTTATACCGTACTGTGTAAAGTAGATCTTTGAAGCACATTCTTCTTTTCATAGGCATTTCTGGTAAAACAAAGTAAGGGAAACATTAGATATCAATTTAATGGTATAGTTTAGAAAATATATACAACTGATTACAGTTAGCCCTGTGGAATTGTAAGAAATTAAAATGTCATCGGATCCAGACAGACGTAGGCTAATGCAATATTTCAGTTCCATAACACGATAGTTCATTCCCTCAACTGCTACCAACAGGGTGTATGCTTTGAATTTATTTTTCTTTTTGCCACGTTATATTGCTGTAGTGCTTGTACGTGCTTTAGAAATGTGCATAATGCTACTCATTTTAGTATGTTACTTCTATATTGTTATTGTTTATTTTTTGATCTTTTAATAAAGTGTATAAAATTCTTGGTTATGTTTTTTATGGATCCATATCTACACATGAATAGGAGTTTACTTTAAAAAATGTTCAAGTTCCCATTTATTAGTCCCAAACTTCAAAGGTTCTGATGTAAAAATAATAACGAATGAATTCGATTCAATGTTATATCTAAAGTGTAGAACGACAGAATAAATTTCTTTCCAGAAAAATACCTTCAGTATTTTGAATTCTGTAGCCAGTGCCTCCTTTTTATTGGATGCATCTGGCGTATCATATTAAAAGTTACTAACACAAGAAAGACATTTGTATTTTAGAAAAATAAAAAGTAAAACTTTCAAGATGCTGCCTTTCGGTTTCTCTTGTGCCTTAGACCTCCTGAGACACATGTGATGTGGTATGCTTGCTCTGTATTTTTCCGTGCTTCCTTTCTGACCCTATCTGTGATGTGATTAGAGAGGAGATCAGAGCTGTGCATTTGACGATAACCATGAAGAATAAATTGACTATCGTTCAAAGGCCTGCAGCTTTTGTCGCACAGTGATGTGTGTATTAATTTTTCTCTTTCAGCATTTGTGTCAGATACCGTTTTGAACGTCCCAGTGCAATAATACAACAGTAAGCTCCCTTTGGCAGCAGCCTGGATTCCCCCGCTCTCCTCCAAGTGCCCAGCTTGTCCCCGGGCTGCGCTGCCGGGCTCGCGCCTCCGGCTGCACGGGCTGGGGATGCCTCTCGCTGCGGCCCGGAGCAAATACGGCTGAGCTGGGTCTAGACTTCTGCAAGAGAAAATCGCTTCATGCCGAGTTTGTTTGTCCCTTCTGTAATGTTGCGTAGATTTAGAGGTAAGAGAATTGCTGGTTGCTGCCTTGGTTGCTGCCTTGGTTGCTGCCTGTGTGCCGACAGCATTGCTGTAAAAGGGGGCTCTTGCCCTTCAACTGCCTTGAGAATGCCACTCGCTCCCGAAAAACTTTACCTTTTACTGGCTGGTATCACATGTGGTGGGTCCAGCTGGAGGCACCAATCGAGGGAGCTGTGCCAGGCTGCAGTTTATAAATATGTAAAAGGTATCAGAGGATGGAGCCAGGCTCCTGTCAGTGATGTCCAGTGGTAGCACCAAGGGCAGTGAGTGTAAGCTGGAGCATAAGAGGTTTCACAAAAACATTAGGAAGAACTTTTTCCCTGTGAGGGTGCCAGAGCCCTGGCACAGGCTGCCCAGGGAGGTTGTGGAGTCTCCTTCTCTGGAGACTTTCAAAACCCGCCTGGACGCCTTCCTGTGTGGATGCTCTAGGGGGTCCTGCTCTGGCAGGGGGGTTGGACTAGGTGATCTTTCGAGGTCCCTTCCAAGCCCTGATATTCTATGATTCTGTGATTCCATATGATCTCATGGGCAGCAGAAGGTGATAGCAAGAAGCCCCTTAAGATGTAACTTCACCATGTTCATGTCTCGGTGGTGGTCTGGCCTCGGCACCCAGACTGCAACAGGGGGGATACAGGGTGGTGGGTGAGCCTAAGCGGTGCAACAAGAGGGTGCTGATGCCAACGCGAGGGAGGGGAGAGCAGCATAGGAGGGATGGCTGGCCATTTGGAACAGGTTGCCCAGAGAAGTTGTGGATGTCCCCTCCCTGGAAGTATTCAAGCCCAGGTTGGACAGGGCTTTCAGGAGCCTGGTCTAGAGGGAGGTGTCCCTGCACATGGCGAGGGAATTGGAACCAGATGATTGCTCAGGTCCCTTCCAACCCAAACCATTCTGTGATTCTGTGGATCTGATTTTCCCAAAGGAGTTTGAAAATCTGACTTGGGGAAGATAGAGTTTGGAAATAAGTATTTCAGGGGATGCAGGTCTGCTAGAGCTGCTCTGGGGCAGGAGCAGTGCAAGGAGGATAGTGTGCAGACACTGCTGCTCCCCACCACCGTTTGTGTGTCAAGCCCTTGACTTTGAGAAAAGACAGGCTGAGCCCAGGACAAATTATATAACTGTTTCATCAGCCTGTTTCCCTGACTTCTGCTTGCAGGTTAATTGACTCCCTCTGTGTGTCAAGGCCACTTACAGCTTTTTTCTATAAATGACTCCTGCCTCATCTGATGACACAATTAAATGTCTGAATTGTTTCTAAAAAAAAATAAATAAGGGGAACCAAAAAAACTTTCTAAGCAGTAGATACTGTGGGAGGTTGGAATCCTTCCTCTATGGTTACTTATGAGTTTTTATTGCCAGCTTTCCTGCAGTTAAGCTTCTCTGCAGAAAGGGGATGAGGGATTGCAAGGGGTGTTTTCCTTGGAGCTGTGGGAAGGGCTGAGCCTTGGCTGGTTGGAGACACCAGCCCCACTCTGGAGAAGCATCCCCATGGGGAGAATTGGGGGTGGGAGTCCCACACAAGCACCGAAATTGAAGAGTAGACCATTAATGAGACTAAATTGTGTTCCAAGGCCATACAGCATCCTTGGGCCAGGGATGTGGGATTTTACCTGTGGCCTCTTTGCAGAAGTCACAGGAGGAGCTGCTGAAAACTGCTTTATAGGTGGATTAAAGGATCCGAACAAACTACATGATACTGTATTTATGGCATGTGTCGGTTGGAAATATTACAGCACCTAGCCTATCTATCTTCCTCTCCACCAGGGCATGTTTGTGCACCCAAGTTTGATAAAAAAATCTCCATTTAGCTCTTTGGCTGTTGAAGCTTCAGTGGGAAACACGGGAGGGGAAATCTATTTTTCAAGGCTTGCTCCATATTCAAATGGGCCTCTGTGGTCCAAAGCCAGTTTTTATTCAATCTGGACTTAATGCTGGATAAATAGATCACTCTGATCTACTTTTTATGAGAAAAAGGGGAACTGGAGAAAGAAATTTTTGACTAATCCCCAATGAGTTGTGGATCTAAAGTACCCTCTCCAACTCAAGCAGCTGGTTAACCCTTCGCTGGAGGGGCTATATCAGAGCGTGGGGCAGCATGAGGAGCAGCCCGTACCCTCTTGCTTGTGCTCTGAGTTGTTACTGCAGATGTGCCTGTTCTGGCCCAGGCAGGACCCTACCTCAAGTACCTCTCCAGAGTGGCAGCACATCCCAAGAAAAGATCGCTGTGAACAGCCCGAGAGGCCTCTTGAAGTGTTTGTAGGCAGGGGACCTGCACAGAGATGGGAAGAGCCGCAGCCCAAAGTCCATGTGGGTGGACTTGGAGGAGCAAGCGCCAAGCAAGCCAGCTCTCATGGGGTCCCAGCCAGGCTGGGCTCAGCTGGAAGATGTTTGCTGCAAATGCCTTTTCCTCCTTGTGCCTTTTTCAGGGTGGCTCCATCAGTCTGTTTAGCAGCTGTGTGCTCTGTCCTCTCCCTGGTTGTTCCCACTGTCCTTGCCCTGGATCCGAAGGTGTAAATCCAGCCCCGAGGCGACAGCACTGCGACACCCGCGCCGGCTGCTGCAGGGAGGATCGCTGCAGCCGGGCAGGAGGCCGTGGTACGATACTGCTGCTCTGTTTGTCTCTTCACAGCTGCAGCTGGGTTTTGCAGAGGTGTTTCTGCTTTGCTTCATGGTGCATGTAAATTATTTGCTCGTAAATGTTATCTGCGCCTTCCCAAGGGAGCGGCTGCCTTCCTCCCCTCTGCAGTCATTGCATCCTTGAAGCCTATGTTTATAATCAATGTAGCTTCTGCTTTATTGCTTTACAGCACTGTAATTCAGCTCATCTCCATGGAGGCCTTTCTGCTGCAGCTCCTGCATGCCTCCACTCTCCCTGCAGCCCCACTCTTTTGCCCCCACGCCTGCAGTGCGGCAGCATCTGCGTGCCTGGAAGGGCTCCCGCTGGCGAGCGGCTCCATGGGGAGCGGCTCCTGGCGGTCACGCCGGGGTGCTGAGGGGCGCTGGGTGGTGCTTCAGGGTGCGTATGTCTGCGCCAAAGCAAAGGTGCTTGCAGGTGCTTTGCAAAGCTTCTGGGAAACCGGTGAACAAAAATATTGTTTGCTTTCCCCTGCAGAAACACAAGCCTGAATCGAAGCCATCATCCATCTTGCCCTGTGGGGTGAGCCTGCCTGAGGGTCATGCCCTGCCATGCTGGTAAGGAGACACAGAACGTTGCCCATGAAACTATGGCTGGTCTCGGAGCCAACGTGCAGCAGTGCCCAAGCCCGGGCAATGCACAGGTAAATCCGTGTATTTGCTGGACTGCAGGGTGCTGGCAGGAGGAGCAGGTTCTGGCTCAGTAGCTCCCTACTCCAAGCATCCTTTGGGCTTTGGCAGCTGGACATGCCTGGTTCTTCTGCGCCAGCCCCATCATGCCCCACTGCGGGGGCTCAGGGTGGGCAGGGGCAGGCGGGGCCCCCTGCAGTGAGAGGACAGGGAGTGACACAGGGAGACAGGAATTCACACATGGCAATGCTACTTGTGCCACCGCATAAATCAAGTAGGTTTTGGAGAGGCTAATGGGGTTGACTAGGGGCTCTGGGCTGGGCAGGATGAGGC
>NW_009734015.1:0-201 GCF_000703405.1 Apaloderma vittatum
AAGGCTGTGCCATTGTTTTAAGAGCACCTGACGATCTCTGGCTGTCCTGTAAGGTCAAAAATTATGGGAAAAGCCTGAGGGCTCCATGAAACCATGGCCAATGTCTACTCCTACTTTTTTTTACTCACCTTTCTAATCTCCTTATTTCTGTTATGTCATCTTTCCATTTATGTCATGAGAGGTGAGGCAGAAAGACATTTC
>NW_009734016.1:0-20799 GCF_000703405.1 Apaloderma vittatum
TGTGCAAGATGGAGGGAGGGGAGCGGGGCAGAGGGGCGATCGCTGTGAAACGCTGCCTCCTCCCAGATAAGTCAGGGGCCGTTTGGGCAGAGCGACGGCCCCGGTCTTGGCGGTGCCCTGAGGAAGCGACACGGCAGGGTGGGCAGAGAGCGGTTTGGGGTTTTTCTCGCAGGTTGGGATGTCCCTGTTGAAGCTCGCAGAAGCCATTTCCCCGTGTCACTCCAGCTGTACCCTCCAGTAGTCAGAGCGCTGTGAAAAATCACAGTTTTTCCTGATCTGGAGAACCGAGGAGATTCCATTGAGCCCTGGAAGCACTGATTTTTAAGTGCATGGGCTCTGCTGTGTGGTAGGCTAGGGTATTCCTGCTAGGGCTTGCAAGAAATAGCTAATCCCCAGCACGCAAGTGCATGCATTTATATTTATAGATAAAAAGAAGCGTGTGCTCCAGGCTGCGACAACTGCAGTTTCTCATCCGAAAAATTGACAGTGCTGTGAAGTTGTCTAATTTGTATAGCAGAGTAAGTAAAGATTGGTTCCTTTTAGCGAATTTTTGTATGTTTTCTTTTTTTTCAAACAAGGATTTGGGGAGTGTTGGAGTGCAGATTGTCCTGCTTTAGTTCTGTACCTGATGACCCAGGTGCTGTCCCTAGAGCTGTCGTAGAAGAACTGTAACAGCGAGACAGTAACATGTGAAAGGCTTTGATAAAGGTCTTGTTCAGTACAAGAATGGAAGCATCGAGTGTGGGACATGGTCACCGTTACAGCTCTTGGCAGCGGTCCTGCCTGACCGTCGCTGCTGAATCGACTGTGTGGCGTTGCCATCTCGGGAGGGGCCGCAGCGCCACTGGCTGAGAATTTTTGGTTCAGGAACTGGCAGGCTCCACAGATTCTTTGCCAATCTCTTGCAGGGCAGTGAGCAATGTGGTTTTGTGAGAGTACGGCGGCCAGAGTGAGTGATGAGGTTAAGGTAACGATAAAGCCACCATGTTGAGGACTGAGAGTAATGTCTCGTCCTCCTCTGTGGAGAAGCGATTTTGTGTAATTTTCATAATGGAAACATTTCTGAGTGTAGGAAATAATAATTTCTGCCTTTCCTATGGCTCTTTTCCATCTTTAGCACATCTTCCTGTGGTAGCAAGCACCTGAAGGAAGCAATAGTGGAACTCTTGTTCAGGGGATCCTGCCATTAATGCTTTCCTTGAGAACTTGTAAGAGGCTCAGCTCTCTGAGCTGGCAATCAGTGGCTGCTCTGCTCGCTAGACTGTTCTGTCCGGACGGATATCCATTATCAGGCTGACCTTTGGTTTGATTGCCTGCACTGATGCGGGTTTTTTTCAGTTCCTTGTCAGGGAATATCCCGTCTCACAAGGGCAATAAGTGCAGTAGTGCTGTATCTTCCAGGCAGGAGCTGTGCTGCAGCTCTTCTGGTCGCTGGAGTTCTGACAGTCCGGTGACCCTATGCAGCTGTTTCAAGACTTCGTTTAGGTGCAGGTGTCTAACAATATAGTGCTTGTGGGTCTTGCCCTTCACGGTAGGTTTTGACTATCAGTTGTAACTCTTAATATGAAAAATGTGATGTAATGCAAAAATATAGACATGGGATAGTTGTGGGTTTTTTTTCTCTGGTTCTAGTATCTAATACTTTCTTTTTTCCTCTAGGGGGAAGCTGGGCCGGTATCCTCCGTGGCCAGGAAAGGTGAGGTTTGGTGGTTGGTCTGTTATTTTTTACTTTCTTAGGTTTTTGGGTGGGGTTTGTTTTTTTTTTGCTTTTTCATTCTGCACAGAGAAAGCTTTGCCTGAAAACATTTCAGTTGAAGATTAATGCTGGGGGGTTTTTTTGTTTCTTTGTTTTTAACTGTGAACCAGTTTAGAGCTTGATTTGATCTAGAAGTTCAGCCTGTCACTGACAGCTGTTGGTTCAGATAGAATGAAGAGCAGCAGAGAGCAGTTCATCCAGCTCTGGAACTGATTGTGTTTCCTAGATTTAGTTATTTAACCCCTGTCACTTTCTACAAGACAAGTTTCCTCCTCCTGAAGTAAATTGGTTACATGCACTGTGTTAAATTACAGAAATGAAAGTCTGGCTTCTCAAGATACTGGTTTAGAGCTACGTTTTTCTGAGTAGTAATTCTAGTTGTAGGCTGTAGTTAAACTTTCTCTTCTGATTTGGTTGGTTTTCTCTTGATAAAAGACCAAAAAGATTTTTAAATTTTTTTTGAATTGAATTACGTGTGCCATTTCTATTATTTCTCCTTCTCTGAAAGAATTTTGTTTTTATTTTTGGTGTAGGAATGAGGACTAAGCATGCTGAGGTCACAGCATGTGGCAGGGAAGGGTGTTGTCAGTGTGGCTGCCGGCCCAAAACGTTTGGTTATTGGATCGGGTTAAGTCCAGGCTCCCCTACAGTCTTTCATGTGTCACCCGTGTCACTGAAAGATAGCTTTTCGCTTTCCTAGTAGTTTAGCTTCATAAGCAGTCTGTTTTGGGAGTAAAGACAAAGCTTTAAATGTGAATTTTACAAGTTAACGAAGTAGGGCAAACTTTTGTTAATACCATTTGGCTTCCGAGGTTTTAAAAAGGTTTGCTGCCATGTTTAGCTGGGGTTAGGGAGAAGAAAACCTCACTTAAGAATGACATGATGATGTATCAGTGGATTTTGGGTACTTTTTTGCTCCGTAGCAGCATACCCGTATCTGAGGAAATACATGGATTATGTGTTTACTTCAAAGACTTATAACTAATCCCAGTTCTCTTCCTAGTCAGATTAAAAAAAAAAATGAAAAAATCCTACAATAGCTGTAACACGTGACAGTGCATTCACAGAGTATATATTTTCATTACGTGCTTTTTAACTTTCGCTTCTAATCACCTTCAGATTGTTAACCCACCTAAAGATCTGAAGAAACCTCGTGGAAAAAAGTGCTTCTTTGTGAAGTTTTTTGGAACAGAAGATCAGTATGTACCCGCTTGTTTTCATCTGGTGAAAATACTGCGCCGTGTAATACCCATCCTTCGTGGAAGAACTATTTCCTAACGCGGTGCAGTGTAGCTTTGCAAAGGATTGTGTTTATCTACATGCAAAACAAAATCAACTCTTGTGGGGTGCTGTAGCTGCTCGTGTGGGTGTGTGAAGACTGACGTACTCAGCCGTGCTGGGATTTTAGTTTCCACTGAGAAGGATGGTTCTTGGTAGCTCTCGCCCTTTTAGGTGTGACGGGGCTGGTTTGGATTTTAGCACGTAACTTGTGAGAAAAGTTTTTCTGCCAGGAGAGGAACACGGCTCTATACTTGCCATTTGTAAAATAATACACTGTCGTACCTGGGGACTGGAAACGTTCTTGCCGTGTTTTGGGAAGATTTTATGGTATAGGGAAGTCAAAACTGTTGTAGGCTGCTTTTTGCAAGGCAGAATTTATTGGTTGCAGACATGCATACAAAGTCATAGTTGTCTTAGACGTAGATATTTACAAACTAGGAAAAAAACCTCACCCCAAAGCCTGAGAACCTTGGTATTTTATGAAGCTTAAAATTATTTTACTAATTTTTCATTTTTCCCTTTTATTTTCTGCTATTTTACATTAACTTATGTGGTAAGGGAGAAAATTGCGAATATCTACAGCAGCCTAGAAAACCCTTTAGATTTTGGGAAAAAAAGATAACAAGAACTGAGACCGTTCAGTGGATGTTTCTTAAGGAAATTATTTTGCTCAATATTTAAAAATAATTTTCTGTTAAGAACTGAGGTCTAAACTTGATGGAGTAGAAGTGGTTGCTGCATGCTAATGGGAGTGTGTGTTGGATCTCTAGAGATGTTGAAGGACAGAATATTTTTTTTTTTTGGTGGTGGCATTGCTGCTAAACATGATTAGTTGAGCTGATAAAGTTCCACAAGTTGAGAAGATGGACTGATCACTTGTTCTTGATTCTTGTATTTCACCTTATTGGATCAAGTACGGAGATGATTTGTATTAAGTTTGGAAAAAGCGGTCATATGTCTGGGGCACTGTAGCTGAGATTAGCAGCAGGATTGTGAATGAAGAGTTTGAAGCTGCAACATAATCGGGATTTATTACACGATTCTAGAGCTCTGGCTAGGGAAAATCCAGTCGTCTGGCGCAGGAAGGTAGCGTGGTTGTTGTCATGACTCTCCCTTGCCCCTCCTCCCTCAGCTTGTGAAATTTAATCATTTCCTGCTAGATAATCATGATTCCAAAATTTGCTTACTCTGACTGGCATACCGTAACTGAAAATTAAATAGAAATAAGTGCCATTCCGTTTTTTTTCCCTATTTAAAAACAACGCTGAGAGACAGAAGAGAGGCTTGTGTGCCTCTTCTGTCCTGATGTGGAACTTTGAAAGAGAACCGTGCTACTCCAACTGCTGTGCTGCTTGATAAAGTCCTCATCTTTGAGCATATCAGCTAACCAAGTCAGGAAGAATTTAAATGATTTCACTTAAAATGTGAGCATGAAGAGAAAATCCCTTCACTTATTTTGTACAAATACTTTTTTCTAGGTGTGTCTAAACAGTAAATGGAAATACGTAACTGGCAAAGTGTTGCTGCTTTACATGATGAAGAGCGCGAGGACTCGGAGGATGTGCAGTGCGTGCTGTGAGGAGTGCGCTTACTTGTAGCGATGCTCTAGTGCGCGTCGCTTAGTTTCGTTGCACTTTGCTCATTCTGCAGCTTTCGGGATTGTGAGGTGACGTTGCTAAACCACTGATCCATTTTTGCAGCCTCACTCTGTCAAGGTTTGGCTGGCGAGGATCTGGATACAAGCTGTTTGCCTGTTGTCCAGTGTGTTTAAGGTGAAGGAGATGGTCGTTGCTGGGTAGAATCTCGCTCACAAACTTCGGAGGGTGGTCGCCAGCCGCTTTGTCGGTGGGTAGGCAGTCTCAGACTCGATCTTCTTACTTCCTTCTGTGTATTCCTGGGTGACTGCTGTGGCCCAGAAATGCCACTGTTTCAGGCTGGGTAAAAACTGTTTCCTCCTGACTTACATGGCTGCAGTTCGCCAGTGCCAAGGCTTAAGGAGAAAGCTGCTTAGAAGTAAGAGCTGCTCTGCATGCATCTGAACAGAGAGGAGGGTGAATAGAAACGTGCTGATGAGTTCAGAAGTGTTTTGGTGTACTGTATAGATAGATTTTGGTTATTTGTGAAATCCTGAATAGCTTAGGATACAGCACAGAAGAAATTGCCTGTGTTTTCCTGCATTTTAGTATGGATTGTGTACTAATACCGGCCCAGTGTGATGCAGCAGTGACTAAGGAAATACACAGTCTGGAAGACTGGGACTAGTTTTGGCCAAAGATGTAAAAGTGAGAGCATGAGCGCGTTCAGACCGTGCTCTCAGACCTAGCTTTTGCTAAAGTTTCTACTGAGCTCTGTGCTCTTTAGGTTTATTGTGTTGATGGAGTTTGTTGCTTCTATTGAAGTAATAGATTTTCTGGAAGATGATGATCCTCTGCCTAAAGAAGAATTTGCTTATATGTTTAAACGGTGAAGCACACCTACGCTTTGGCACAGTGAAAGCCGCCTTGATGTTCTTGGTAGTAATGTCATATCCATGTCCTAATTGGTTGCCTTAATTGTGATACTCATGTGATGCCTCTTATTAACTCTTCCATATTGTTAAGGAGGTTTTTCTAGTCTGCCTAGGGAGTTCTTTTGCTGAGTGTCTCTTCTCAGAATAAGTCACGCTAAAAGGATTCTTCATCTAAAATTGAGAAGAGTTGATATTTCCTGCCTGTAGGCCTGTTGAGCATGTGACAATGTCCAGTTATGGGAGCGTCAACAAGAATTTTAATTGAGGCTTTCTAAGTAGAAGCAGAACTTTGACCTTTTATCTTTTGACTTACCTGTGTTTCTAACTCTGCTTTCCAGATAGCTGTCAAGATTCCTTTTTATTTCTCAAGCTACAGTCTTGTCCTAGGAAATCTTTGTGGCTGATTCCGGTAGTCAAGTACTGCAGTGTAAGAAATTGGACACTGTTATATACTTTTGCATTTATCACTTTTATTAGTTCAAACTCTTAGACTGGCAGGCCTATAGCCTACGAATCTTTCTTGGTGTGCTTCATCCAGTTTGGAATATTCTTAGATTTCATGGCCTGCTTGAAAATTCATGATGATGTTGTCAAATCTAAAAAAAAAAAGATTAAAAACATTACTTTAAAGGTATCATTCTGCTATTTTTCTTAGAAATACTAGGGAGAGTCTCACATTCATCAGACGTGTGTACAAGCACAAGCGTTCACCTTCCATCCCACCCTTTCCTGCCCTTAGATTTTCTGTAACAGCCAAAGTCATCTTGCAAGTCATGTATATCAAAAGCTTAATAGGAAGCTGGAGCAGTCCATTCTTCCTTGTAGCACCTTTTTGAAGCGTCTGTACAAAACTAAATAGTCTCGCTAAATGCAGTGAGGTCAAGGGGCACTTCCTGCCTTGATATATTAAGGAAAAATTGGAGGAAACTTGCAATCCAAGATAAGTACCATAATCTGCAGCTTGTTCCCATCGGGCACAGGGATTTTAGTGCGCTGCTCGTTGCCTTCCCGTCCTCTGTGTTCTGCTGGGATGCAGATACCTCCCCTCTTCTGCTGCTGCTGTGTTCCCTGCTTTTCAAGGAGAGAGAAATTGTGGCTGTGGTGTTTCTAAAATATTCTTTCAGGCCTTGCCATCAGAAAACAGTCGGTTCGAGTTTGCTGGATGTTGGACGCCGTGCCCTGCTGCGATGCGAGGAGCCAGGGCGTGGGCCAGGCTGCCGGCGGGGTTAGCTTACGCCACTGGTGTTTCTCGGTGAGGCCTGTAGTCCCTGCAGAGCTCGCTGTCGCTGTAGCCGGGCTGCTGCATGGCAGAGCCGGCTGGAGTGTTGTTAGACATCTCTGCAGGCAGGGTGCCGTAGCTGCAAATTACAATAATCAAAACTTTTCTGCCTCTTGCTGATGTCTTCAGATGTGTAAGTACTCTGCACAATTATTTTTTTTTAGTTGCACAAATTTGGAAAAACTGAATACTTGGAATTTCTTTTAGTATTGCCCGCTGCTTGTTTTCTTTCACTAAATATCCTCTTCTTTTAACTGCATGGACATTTACTCTGATTAAGTGTAGTCATTTTTGTATTTTTTTTTCCCCCCTGAAGACGTTTACATATCAGATTCCAGAGCTCAACTGAGTTGTTTTACTGATGAAGATTTGGGCATTCCCGTTTAACAGCAGGAAACCCCTGTTGATTTCTTTGATGTATAGTCACACACTAGGCCTACATAGAGCCAGTTTTCGTTTGACTTTCAAAATTGCTTGTGTTTAGTGTGGGCACCTAAACAGCTACAGTGTAAAACTTTCTGCCCCTTTTCCCAGGCTGTAGTAATAGAAATCTGGAGATACATTGCTGCTGTCTTTCATCCCTAACACCAAGGCTTGCAAAAAATGAGTATTTGTGAATATTCCTCCGCTTTATTTTTTTCAGTTTATCGTTAGGGATTGGTACCTTTAGGCTGGGACAGCGTGACTGGCAGGTTGTGGGGCTTATGGTCTCCCTGCCCATGCCAAGTTTTTATCACAGTGTTAGATCTGGTAACTCTGATTCCGTCAGAAGAGACACCCTTGTTTCCCGCGTAGCTCCAGGTCACCTTCAGACTTGCCTCTGCTTTACAAGCATTTCAAGGTTTAATTATTGGTCATGAACCTAATCTGGATTTTGTGAGTCATGGTTTAATAGGAATGATATTTTGGAGGGGAGAAGGAAGGGCATCGAAAACCTGTTGCTACCTTTTTTTATGTCTTTTCACTTCCCAGTTAGCCCATTCTTTACAGATACCTGGTGACTCTGCAGTGGCATGAATAGAACTTCGTTTAAAAAATGACACTGGCAGTAATGTAATGTCACTACTGCTTTTCTAAAGCATTAACTCATTGCTGAGTCAGGAGGGAAATAGTAGTTCCTTTTACATGTTGCATCCTAGAGACCTCTTACCTCTTGTTGGCCTTCACTGGCTTTGAGTTTAACACTTAACACAGAGATACTGTGTATAAACATGGATTATTTTGTTTGGTGGCAAGTTCTTTTGTTTTCAAGTGTTTGAAATGTGAATGCTTTATGGACATCTGGTGTCAAAAGACATGTTTGCATCTTACAGGAAGTGTTCGGGTAGGTGACAGAAAGTAAACTGGAAAAGACCAATTTTTAATTTTATTTATTTTTTATTATTTTTAACCCCAAGGCAGCATTTACAACTCTTTTTTTTCACTTACTAGTTTGTGTCTGGGTTCTCTATCTCTTTGTCCCGGGGGCTCACAAGTGCCAGAATGCACCTTTGACCCAGGAGCTTTGTTCTTCAGACTTTCTCCACACTGAAGAAAAAGAAGTGAGAAAGGAGGCTAATGGACATGTGCAGTGAGGAGGGGTGGGATTGTCAGAAACCTAAGAGAATGCTGTCATAGAAAGAAGTTATTTTTATTTAGAAATTCAAATCTGGCAACAAAGTTTAACATACTTTATCGTAATGTGCTCCAAAATGTTATTACCTTTATAAATATATACATATATATATTGGAAAGACTTCTTGTGAGCTGATGGTGTCTAGTGTCTCAGGATACTTGATCACTGAGTCCCACAGAATGGTATAAGAGAATTTCACTATAATACCTGGGCAGTGAAGTGAAGAGAAAGATCTCCATGATGAGTTTTACTGGACTTTACTTCTTGGTGAAGAGAGGACAAGCAAGATCTAGCAAAGCATTACTGTGGCGATGGTTACTTTCCCCTTTATGTTCGGTTTAGCTGTATGACGTGGTGGTTATGGTGCCTGAAAAGGCAGCTCTTAAACCATCTCACCTGCCTGCAGGAGCTAGACCACACTGGAGAATATTTATAACCTACAGTCATGGCTAGTTGGTGTTTGTAACAAAAATGTTTTGGGACTAGAGGAAGTCAGTTTGGCTGGTTTTGCTGTGTGCTGGGCTGCTCTATGCCAAGAAGCACTGTTGGCTTTCCTAGCTCAGGAGGAGCTTTCCCAAAGCTTGAGCAGGTCTGTGTTCGATAGGACAGAAGGAGCTTTGTAACAGTGTGGCCGGTAAGCCTGGGCTTGGATCTGGGGAGAGAGCAAGGTAGTCTGATCTTTGCAAGATCCGTGAGGAATGTTGAAGGCAAAGGTGTTCTCCTAAGCCATAGTGAAGGAGAGGTGGAAGAGCTTGTGAACCTGAAGGAAAGTGGAGTTGTCACCGTGTGCTTGGCCACTTAACTGTTTGGTAAATGTCAAGAAGTCCTATTTAGCAGCTGTGGAAACAGGGAAGACATTTGAGTTTCCTCATAGGACTGCAGTCAGGTTAATACTCTGCTGCTGTAGCACTTTGCTTTTTCCTCAAAAGCAAAAAGGTGTCTTCGTGGAGAATATCAAGGTACATCAGAACTATGTTCAGCAGTGGGCTGTGGCGTTTGCGCTCGCTTCATTTGTGGTCAGCTCTGTTGTGAGATACGTAATTTTAGTTTTGTTTTTTTTTTTCTCCAGTTTTTGGAGACACTTGTGAGTGCACAGTGTGTTTGATCAAGGGGACTGATGACTTAGAATTGTTACGTGGCCTCTGCTTTCAGCAGCTGTATGGGCAGATTTGTGTTATTGGCTGCCTTCTGTGGAGGCGTGTGATTGATTGTGGGTGTTCCTCCTGGTGAGGCAGGAGCAGTCCCTAGGCTGCCTTTGTTCTAAAAAGTACCTATGATCACATCCAAAAGCTGCCTTGCTGACAGAGAGTATGAATAATGCTTAGAGCACAGCACTGATAGCGTGAGAGGATATAAAACTTGAGAAACCAAATAAAAGTGCCAGGAGAAAGTTATTGGTGAATGCGGAAATCTCAGCCTTTCAGGTTGTACGAAGCAAGTGAGTTTGGGCTGCTGCCATCAGTTGCTCTGGAGAAAGAAGAGCGTATCTGTGTTTTTAGAAGTGAGATGCTTGAGAAAGTTGCTGTTTGGAGAATATAGCTAACTTGATATTTTGGATTTCTAGTGCTTGGATCAAAGTGGAGCAGCTGAAGCCTTATCACCCTCACAAAGAGGAAATGATTAAGATTAACAAGGGTAAGCGCTTCCAGCAAGCTGTGGATGCTGTAGAGGAGTTTCTTAGAAAAACCAAAGGCAAGGACCAGGTGAGTGGTTCTTTCTTTACTGCATCCAAACAAGTCTTGGCATGAATGATGATCAGATGTATTTTTATGTGAAAGGAATTTATTGCCTCTGGCAATTTGAGACAGGAGTTCATTTTCATTCCTTTGTTTTTGTTGTTTTGCCCCGTCCTCTCTTCTTCCCCATTCAGTCTTGTTTGGTGGGAAAAAGGTTCTGTTAAACTGATGGAGAAACTGAAAAGGCTAATTTACCTGCTTATGATGAACTGATAAATCACTCTTAAATCTTGGGCTAGAATTTTTTGTCTGCTAATCTTGTCTTTAGTAGATTGGAAGTGCACATATGCGCGTGCTCCCAGCAAGTCTTCAAGTGGGCTGTTCTGTTACTCACTTACTTAAACTGATGTGGTTTTGCAGGAAAACTAACCAGGAACCTCACTCACCAACTTCAGAGGGCTAACACATATCTAGTTTCCAAGTTACTTTGCTGTTGTTTTGCCTGATAGTAATCAGCACAGGGCCCTTCACATCCTTGGTTTTGCATGAAAATCATTCCAGCTCTTCTCTTCTTTCCTTACCGTCTTCTATTCTGTAATCTCTCAGGCGTCTTCCCATAACTCCAACGAAGAGAAGAATCGGCGTAATTCCAGTGAAGAAAGAGGCAAGCAGTCTGCTGGTGAAGAGAAACGCAAAGCCAGTTTGTCTGAAGGGAAGTTGAAGAAGGGCACAGGGGAAGGAAAAAAGAGGGTCTCTTCTGTATCGTCAGAGAGAGGATCAAAATCACCTTTGAAAAGAACCCAGGATCAGAGCCCCCGAAAGCGGGGGCGTCCGCCCAAGGATGAGAAGGTTTGTGTTGTGCATGTCCGCCAGTGCCCTGTGGACTTTGCAGATGGACTCCAGGGCTGGCTGGCACCTTGACTAGCAGGCCAGCAGGAAGAGTCAGTTTGGTATCAGGTGTTTTTAAGCTGTTCAGTGTTACTGCTTCTAGACCATTTGGCTGCCTGATACTTTTGGCAAGCATATTGTTAATTCTTCCCGTGGTTTTTACCAGTTAGCTATTCTGAGTGGCTCTGTTCCTATCTTTGAGAGCTGTGTCATAAGATTCCACCTTTCATCTTGGCATCCCTCAAGTTCATTTTGTATGGGAAGGATTAGTGAAGAGATCAGGTTCTTTGTCTGGTTCCTCACTTCTCCCATCTCATCTACTTTGTGTGAGTAAGCGATTAGTAGTCACTTAACCTCACCCTTGGTAGCTGCTGAGAGTTGAGTATTCTTAAGGGCTAGGGCTTAAAGAAGAAGCTCTTGTAGCCTGGAGAATCCACCAGAAGAATTAATTGTATTCATTTCAGCCTCTCTGCTATAGGATATGTCTACGTCCTCCGTTACAAAGGTCCGGCCTTGGAGCATTATTTTTTCCCTGTTATTTCTGGATGTCATGGCAGCAATGACAGCCATCCCTGCTTTGTCTACCCTCATCTAGAGTTCCGTCCTTTTTATTTATAGCGGAACTTGCTGTTGTGGTCCAGGTCTTCCTTTTCCAAATGGATCGTTATTGCAGCAGATTGTTGCAATGCGCGTGCTCCATCAGACGCTACACCTGAAGACCCTTGGGAGGCTTCGGCTGACACACCACGCAGCAGCCTGCTTGCTCACCTGTGCTCGAAGGAATCACCTTATTCTGTGCTTCACAAGCTCTGCTTTCAGTGCACTTCAGGATGCAAATCAAGACAGTATTCCTTGACCTCCAGAATGTTGAATGGATTGCCCTTGACTGGTTGAAGAGTAAACTTTTCTTGATGCCGTAAAACGAAGCTGATCATCTCGGGTGTTAGATATAAAGGAAATACTGGCTTTTTTTTTTTTTTTTAGGGCCAACTTCTGTTAAATCAGGCTATGCAACAGAGCCCATCTGTTTCTCCTTTTGGGGGGAGTTGGTGGGGAGAAATGCATGCATATTTGTGAATTCTTACTAATAATTACAGAACTTGTGACTTGACTGATGCAGGAAAACTCTTTACCAGCAACGTGCTTTCACTTTTCAAAGTGTCTTGCTATGAACATGCTGTATCTCCACATACTTCTGTAACGATAAGCAACGGGGCCTTTTTATTCCTTTTGTGTCTTTGAGCTAGTTCATTCCAAAATTGATCAAAACTAATGGGTGGGAGAGTTCTGATCATGCCGACATGTTGCATGCCTAGATTTTACTGCGTTAGCTACCTCAGGGCATCAGGGTGCTTTAAGTGAGTTAGTTGTGGTAGTAGAAATTACTTTACTGGGAAACTGTGAGCAGAGTGGTTTTAAACAGCTCGTCAGAAGGAGTTGGCCGGCTGTATGATAAATGTCTGGCCATGAACCACGAAAATAAGGAGGCTAATGTCAGAAAGTAGCTTCTGGAAAGTAATGTACTGACAATTGGAGAAATTGCCATGGAAGTATAACAGTACTGCCTTAATACTGTTTTATAACCTGTGAAATAATTGTGAAATCTTGTTATCGTTTTGCCTGGTTCTTGTAATTTCCCCAAGCTCTAAGGTAGAAAAGATTAATATTGCTGTCTTGAATTACTATAGTGTTGGAATTTAGAGTTTCTTTGCCCTGTCACAGTCTGCCCTTTCAAGTAATAAGGATGAACAAAATACAAAAATCCAGTTGTTGCTGAGGTGTGCTCTGTCTGGGAATGCTCTGTAGACATTACATGATTATCCAAATACTCTTAATTTTTAAGCTTATATGAATATTTTTAAATGACCAACCTGACAGAACAGGTTTTGTTCATGCTTTACCTGTTGAAACAGCAGTGTAGTGTCTAGGGGGCGAAGTTTTAGCATGTGGGACTCTCCCAAGACACTTTCAGGCTGGAGACTGATGCTTGTCCCTGCTAACAGGGAAAAACAGTTCTGTCAGTCTGAGTCTCACTCTTACCTTTCTTGCGATCAGGGCTCTTCTGTTGTGGTTCTGTGTGGACACTAAGATAAGGTGTACATTTTCAGAAAGTAATTTTGGAGGGGAGATAATATGATTCCATTCCTGAGCACTTATTTCAGGAACATGACACCTGCTCTGCAGAAGCCCTGCACATTCTCTTCGTATAGTGTGAAGATCTATATGTCTATGACCTATGGTATAAAGACCTATTTTAACCTATTTATCTTGGGGAAATGAGAAAGATAAATTTTAATTTGCTCAACAGTAAAAAACCCGATGCGTTAAGTATTACTGTGACATTCCAAATTGGGGCCTGTTGAGGGAATGGGGCAGTCTGCGTTTCGGTTTCTGTCTCATGGGTTCTGCAAACGTAAGCAGGTGGGACTGTCAGCCTCGTGCTTTGAGGGTTCTCCTGTTAACAGGTAGGCTAATCGTTTATGACGAGAGGATTAGAAGAGTTCAGACCTCTTGGCTGAGGTTTAGCTTTTAGAATCCACCAGAGGAAATGATGGATCAAGTACGTTCGTTTGCTTCTCTGCTCATTGCATGATTGCACAAGTGCAGTGTTTCCTCTTACGTATGAAGAACAGATTCTCCAGAAGCTGTAACTGTGGTTGAATTCCTTCATTGGCAGTTCATGTTTTCTTCACCTCACCTGTGTTGATAATATACTGTGTGTTCAATTATGAATGTTTCATGGCATTTGTAGCGTGGTAGTTTTTTTTTTTTTTTCAAAACTCTGTATGTGCTCATATGATCAGCCTGCTGTGGCCGGACACTGAGCCAGGTTGTTAAGCTCTTTCTGATCCTTCTTCTGTCTCCTCAGGACCTCACAATTCCAGAGTCAAGTACAGTGAAGAGGGTGATGACTGGAACAGTGGCTGGATTTAAATGGCCACCAAGTGTCAGTGAGGTGAGAAGCTTTACAACATAGGCAATCTGGGAACTGAGTTTGTGGAAGCAAGCCTTGAACCTTTTGTCTGGGCCATAAAATAAATGAGGTCTTCTCTTCCTCCTCTAGGAACAAAATAAGACAGTCTCTTTCTGTCATTCTGTGGTGTAACAAAGCTAGACAGTATCCTGGGCAGTTAAGAAGGGTGTTGGGAAGTGAGATTTCAGTTGTTGTGGAACCATTTGCTGATTCACACTTAACTTGCTTAGCACACTTAACTCACTTTTGTGCTTCCTGTTTCAAAAGTGTTTCTGAGACTGGCTTCCCAAACCTGGAGAAGCCAGTGTGGATAGTCTCTGCCCGGATAGGGGTGATTTCATTTGATTTCCCTCATTAGCAGCTTTTGAAAACCTGTTGGGTTTGTGCATAAATAAATGATCAGTAAAGCACAGTAAGAGCAGCGTGACTGGAGGCTAGTCTGCATGGTGCTTGTTGTGGGGGGAGATACCGGGGCCAATGGTCCTTGATGATGTTCATATGGGTTTGCCGGGTACATGACAGTGCGAGGTGTGATCTCCAGCCAGTTCCCAGAGTGCTGTTTTAGAGGAATTCCTTGGAAACTGGAAAATGTTTTTTGATTCCCTTGGGAAGAGGAAGCAGCAGGATTTGAGATCTCTTTCTCCCATGTTAATCTTGCTGATTTTCCTACAGATGTCCAAAAATGAGAAATCTGGCTCGAATGGCTCTGGTTTTAAGAATGAAATACAATATAAACTGCTTAATTGAAATGGGCTGCTTAATACAGCTGATATGTTTTATATTTTCTACCTTAAACTGTTCTCATGCAGCTTGAGAGAACAAGGGATTGTGCTGTGGTTGCTCAGTGTTTCTCTGGGAATGTTTCTGAGCTTGTACCTTCTCTCTTTGTAGCCTGTGAAGGACAGTGATCCACACTTTCAACCAGACAGAGAAGGTGAGGATTTGGCAGATGGAATCATTCTGCTGGTCTGTCTAGCTTGGCATCCTGCCCTTTGGTGGGACTGAGTACAAGGAGTATGCGTAAAGAGCTGAAATTCTGTTCCTTGGGGGCTAACAGCAATTAGATTCTCACGTGCAATCTTGTAGTTCAATTTCTTCCTAACCTTAAGGTTTAGAATGATTTAGTATTGAGTACAATTAATAGTTTAAGTAATTAGAGATTATCTAGCACCAGGATTTGACAGACTTGTTGTAGTAAATTCTGTACATTGTACATTGAGGGGTAGGAAAAGCTGTTTTTCTATTTAAAACCCCTGTTGTCTGATTGTCTTTGGTTGTCCTACCAGTTCCTTCATCTGGACGAACTCATCAATTAACTGAGTATAGCAGGAGGATTTCCAGGACCAGGAAAGCTCCATGTAAAATATAGCCAGTTTATCTCCTGAGAGTCAGAAGCCTTGCAGGGTTTTATGTTCAGCAGTGAACAACAGGAGGAAAAGGAAAGATCAAATTAAATGAAAAAGGATTTATATCTAGCTGAGGATCTGGGCAGAGCCAGAAGGATTAAGAGCAGTTTTAACAGTTTTAATCTAGGCAAGCTCACAATAAGCAGCATGGGAAGAAGCACCCTTCACCTTAATGTTTTTTGAAAGCCATGCACCTTCACATATTTACAAAGAAGATTTTGCTCCACAGCTGCATGGCCGTACTGAGTGAGCTCTACAGCAGGCTTGGCATCTCTGCTGGTTTTCTTTGGGCCGGATGGGAAGGCAGGGATGCTCTGGATCCTTGCCTCAAGGGGAGCCTGTTGTGTGACCTAGGGAAAGGAGTTTGTAGTACCCGTATCAAGAGATGGGCTGAATTGATGGGGCAGGGTGGGAGAGGAAGAGCTTAGTGTGTGGCGATAGGTTTTTGGTTTTCTTTTCTCCCATTGAGGGAAACCTGAGAGTTTCCCTGCTTTGCAGATGGTGGTGGGTGGGTGAGCTGCCTGTTTCTGTGTAACGAAGATATGGTCTGCTCAGCAGAGCAAATCAGCACTGTCCTTCCCCTGAATGCTTTGTCTTCTCCATACAGCCGGCTGTCTGCTATCAAGCCATCACAAAGAAGCTGAAGGTTTGTGAAGAGGTAAGGCAAATCTTGGTTTGATGGATTTTCCTTTTGTTGTGAGGCCTTGCAGTTCCTTTAGAGCTGTGCACTCTATTTTTTTTTTTTCCCTCCCCCTGCACCCCCACCCAGGAAACAGGATCCACCTCCATCCAGGCAGCAGACAGCACAGCAGTCAATGGCAGTATCACACCTACAGACAAAAAGTAAGATCTCCAACGCACTTCAGCCATTTCCCTTCCTTTTTCTCATTCCCAGCTCATACATGCAGCCATTATCCAGCTTGTCACTGAAAATAAATAAACCTAACATTTCCTTCTAACTACAGATCTCCTCTGTCCTTGTGTGAAACTCTGATTTGGGGGGCAGGGTGGGAGGGTAGCAGCTAAAACCAAATGGGCAGTAGAAAAATTCAGAATAAGATCTGGCCTGGATACATTTGCAGTTTGGGGCTTTCATGCAGTTGCCCCTTCTCTGCAGGACACGCTGCAGAACGTTAAGCAGCACTATTTCTGAACCCTGTATGAGGCAGAAAGATAAAAGGGTATCTTGCTCCAGTAGTGCCTGGCAGTTGACTTGGGGTTGTTTAATCACTCTCTTGAGCATGTAGAAGACAGGAGGAAGAGAGAGGCGTGTCCTGCCAGCACAAGAGCTTGGCTCTGTAGCACGTGAGCTTTCTGGTTTCTTCTAACGTCCCCCTTCTCCTTTCTAGAGTGAGAGAAGCCTCACTTGAGCTTCCTGTTTCACTCTGTAACTTCCGCTCTGTTCAAATTGAGCTCAGGCCGCAGCTTGCTGTTTGCCGTTGGGGTCATCCTCATGGGATGTCAGTTCTCAACTGTACTCCAGGGGAACCAAAATAACAATGAAGCTGTTCAGGTAAAACAGTCTCTCAGGAAAGCGTGGCTCAGAGGTGGGTTGGGAGAGAAGGAATATCTCCTGTGCTTTAGAGACTTGAACGTAGGTGGAGTTGTGTGAAGGAGCCTCTGTGGCTTGCTCCGGCCTGAGTTGATTTGCTCTCACAAAAGGCAGCGTGGCTAGCTGGGAGAGCACAGGTGGCTTGCGAAAGCTGCGGTTGTGTGTGTAGCGTGGCAAATTCTGAAGAATTAACTGTGGAATCCCCAGGCAGGTCTCGTCGTGAAGTTACATGAGATGTGTAACTGAGCGCTTCAGAATCTCCTCCTAGACTTGTGGTTTGCCTGTGAAGCTAGCTGTGTGCCGTAGAAAAGGACCCTCGCAGCAGCAGCCGCAGAGGAGTTCTTGTCGCGGGTAGCTGCGCGGATGGAACTTGTTAGGGTGCTGTCTTTTCCTTCAGTGGGGGGAGCAAAACTCTTGCCAGCTTTGGGGAGGGGAGGGGGGGTGAGGCGTGAGGGAAGGCAGCTGGGATTTGGGACTCTAGTGTTGTCTCTTGTGGTGACGTGTTGGCCTCTTACTTCCTCTGTCTGTCCAAAATCGCTGCAGTACAGCAGGGACCAGGTCTTTGGTCTGTGCATGATGCTTAGCCCAGTAGTCCTTGCTGAGCTTTATTAAAATAACAGATTGTAAGTGTACCGTTCAGTAGTATAAGCAAATCATTGTACATGTGACTTCATTTAAAAATCAGAAGACTAATTAGAGAAGCACTTGCCGATCTCTGAATGGTCCCTTTATCTTCAATAAGGCAGCAACTGGTAACATAGAGCAAAAGAGTAGCAGTTTTAATTAAACAAAAAACCCCCGAACAGTCAAACGCCACCCCCGCAACAAACAGAAAACCCCAGATCACCCAAACCTTTAATATTTACGTGGTCTTCTGACTCAGACTAAAGACTTTCTTCAGCAGATTGGTAGGGCTGCTTGATAAGCAAAATAAATACCAGCTTGCTTCTGAAACTCAGTATCTGACCATTCTAGCTGTGGCCACAGTGGAACGTATTTGATTTTGTTGTGGTTTGGGGGTTTTTTTTGCTGGTGGTGCTCCAGGGTGGTTGTTCATCATTTCCAAGACCCTGGGAGGCTGACACCAGTTGCTCTCTGTTGCATTTAATGTTTATCTCTTCCCCTCAGGATAGGATTTCTGGGACTTGGCCTGATGGGAAGTGGCATCGTCTCCAACTTGCTGAAGATGGGTCACACTGTCACTGTCTGGAACCGGACTGCCGAGAAGGTAGGCATACGCTTAAGGTACTTAACCTTTTCTAAATGTGTAGTTACCACCTCTAGCTCAGGGAGACCTGCAGTCAACACTTGGTGGTGCCTGGGAGATGATGCCAAAGAAACACAAGTATGTACTTGCCACCTTGTTCTATTATTATTCCTTAGATGCTTGTTAGTAGCCTCTTTTGACCAGATGAAGCTCTAGTCTGTCCTAGGATGGGTGCGCTTAGGTGAACCGTCCCGACTCTGTTGCCATTTTGTATGAGAAGAGAGAGTTGCCAGAAAAATTATGACCTTGTGTGTGTGCGTTGAGGAGTGCAATGTAAAGTGCTTCTGGAAATCCTCCTGAATTAAATAGCCAAGTCGTTGTGTCCTGGACCATGTGCCGGGGAAGGTTGATGCTGGGAGTGGTGTGGTGAGATGTGCTGCCTGACCGCAGCTTCATCGACGAGGCATCAACGGGTGTATTGTGCTGTTCATGTCACGGTAACAAAGGTGCCGTTGAAAACCTGCTGTGTCGTACGATAGGGATGAGAAGGGTTTTATAGGTGTATTCAAAGTGAAAATGGATCTTAGCCAGTGTTGTTCTTTGTAGTGGAGGAGGAAAAGTAGGTAACTGGGGGAGATGTGGTACTCAGATGATACTGTGGAAGATCAAGGGCAAGAGCAGCACTGTTTACGTTGTTAAAAGAGATTAAAAGTTTTGCTTTTTTTTACTGTAAAACATGGATAGTATGAGGGAGTAGGGTAAGAACAAGCTAAGATTTTGAAGCGACAGCCTGCTAAAACACGTCAGTCTGAGCTGTGTATATTCCTCTTTACTGTCCAGTAGAACCTTTTGGTATGTGTTTACCGATTAGTTTATTTATTTATTTATTTGTTTCCCCCTGCCTTGTCTCTCTTCCAAAAACTACAACGTTCAATCTCTCGTTTCACCTAAGCTTTGTCTTTTTCCTGTATTTTTCTCTGGAAATTTTTTGCTTTGGGTTTCAGAAAAGCTGCAAAAAAGCCCCTTGTGTGTGTGGGGACAAACCAACAGAAGACAACGCAATTTGAGTTGCGTCCGGCAGCAGAGTTTGTTTCAGCAAAATGCTACAGGACCCATTTTCTCTGTGCTTAATTTTTCTTACGTTTGAATTTGTGACTTTTGCAGTGTGATTTGTTCATCCAGGAGGGTGCGCGGCTGGGAAGAACCCCCGCTGAAGTTGTCTCCATGTGTGACATCACCTTTGCCTGTGTATCAGATCCAAAAGCAGCAAAGGATGTAAGGATTAGCTCTTATTTTTCTTCCACCAGCTAGACTACAAGATACAGTCACTCAGTACCAGTTCTGATTCTTACTAACCGTGGTAGCCTGTGTCGTTGTAGATGCTGGGCAGTGCAGCTCTGTAAAAATAAATGTCCTAACCAAAAATCATACTTAAAAAAAAATCATCCTGGGGGATAGGTTTTGATGTCACTCTAGGAATCTACCACTGCAGTGCCAGGCTCGCTTGAACTGATGTCTTGCAGGATCAGAGTTTCTCTGCAGACACCCTATTGCTTTACCGCTCTCCTGTTCCCCACAGCTGGTACTTGGTCCGAGTGGAGTGTTGCAGGGGATTCGCCCAGGGAAGTGTTACGTGGACATGTCCACTGTGGATGCAGACACAGTCACAGAGCTGGCCCAGGTAATCACATGGAACTGAACTTCTAACATCGACGATTCAGCAGCAGTACTGCAGTTTTTGTTGCCTTGAGTGGTAAGCTGGTGATAAGAAAGATGCTTCTGAAGGTTTTTGGGCTCCTTTCGGGAGGCGCTTGAGGCCCAGACAAATAAGAGAAAATAAATTGTCAGGTTTTGACCAGCAAAGAAAATTGGGTGAGATATTCCCTGGTTGTTAACAGCAAAACCTGTAGATTTGGCAAGGCCGTTAGCTGGCACCAATGCAGACAGCCAGCCAAATTTTGATCCCTTAAGAAGTATTTATAGCCAGATTGGTATTCTGTAGCAAACTAGAGGAGAAAGCACCATCTGAATTAATAACTGTCCTTGAGTTGATAAAATGCATCATTTGCTTATTTTAAATGGTCTGGTTAGGGGAAAAGAATGCTTTCATGTTTCATTTTGTAGAAATGTTATTATAGAGTGGATTTCTGATTATTTCTGATGTGATATTCCTGATTTCCTCTTGGGCCTCTTGATTGTTCCTGTGTCCTAAAGGCAGTGTGTAATGTTGCACAAGGAAGGGGAGCTAATGTTGATGAAGTTTTTAGCGGATGTATTGGTGACACAGTAGTGTGTAGCATGAATTTGTAGAATGAAGAGTCAGACCTATTAATAAACCTCTGTCTGAAGAGGTCTGTCTTCCCTCGTTGGGGAAAAGGGGGGAAAATATAAGAATCAATCTGAGATTTCTACACCCCAGCTTCAGCACTGGTTCCTTGGCAATTACGGGATGCCCTGGCCAAAGCACTTAAGTTCGGCTGCTTAAACATGCCTGCAGCCACAGGTGGAGGAAAGTGTTGCAGGAATCCGAGGGCAACTTTTGGTGTCCAGTACCCTTAACACAGGATACAGCGCGTCGCGCTAGTGCTTTCCTCTCCTGTTTCAATGTCTGAGCAGTTTGTTCTGTTTTCGGATTCTGTCCTCAGGGACAGGAAAG
>NW_009734016.1:20830-26377 GCF_000703405.1 Apaloderma vittatum
CAGTTTTCTTGCTGTGCTGCCTACTCAGCATCAGTGTGTGCTGTTCACACACAGCTAACGGCGATGCTTTTTTTCCAGGTGATAGTGTCCCGGGGCGGGCGCTTTTTGGAAGCACCAGTCTCAGGAAATCAGCAGCTATCTAATGACGGGATGCTTGTGATCCTGGCAGCTGGCGACAGGGGTTTATATGAGGACTGCAGTAGCTGTTTCCAAGCCATGGGAAAGACCTCTTTTTTTCTAGGTAATAGAAACACAAAGGGCCTAATAGCAGTTTCTTAGTCAGTACAAGGGCTGGGAGTTCCAGCAAGGAGGCTGAGGCACATGTGTGTCATCTGTTTCTCCTTGGTCAATATGGGAAACTGGCCTGCTCCTCCAGAGCCTGGCCAGTTTTGGAGCCTCCGGCCTAAACTTTCTCCTTTGAATACTGGCTCATTTTGGAGAATCTGTGATGTTTTTTTTTATTTTAAATCATGCTTTGTTATGATTTCTCCCTTCCTTTGAGCGCTTGGAAAAAGGGTAAGTTTTCTGAAGTCTTTCAGGGGAAGGGAGGGCTGCCAAGTGCATGATGTGAAGAGTCTAGCGGTGTTAATACTGTGTGGGATGGGGGAAGCGAGGCTGCTCTATCTCTTCTGGAGGAATCCCCAATTGTGTGTCTCACTCCCAGGTGAAGTAGGCAATGCTGCCAAGATGATGCTGATTGTGAACATGGTCCAAGGCAGCTTCATGGCAACGATAGCAGAAGGACTGACTTTGGCTCAAGTGACTGGCCAGTCCCAACAGACCCTTCTGGATATCCTCAATCAGGGACAACTTGCCAGCATCTTCCTGGACCAGAAGTGCCAAAGTAAAGTTCTCTTACGTTGTTTTATTGTAGCCTGTTTGCCACAACCTAGCAGCATTTCAGATAATGGCAGAAGGGAGAAAATAACCGTCCCTTCTTCACCAGCCTGGGGTTTGGGGTATTTTAAGTGTTCTGGAAATGAAGAACCAAGTTCCATTCCCTCCCCTTCATAGCCAGGGCTTCTGAGAACCCACCCTAAGCTCTGCTTTGTCCACAACCTGCTTAGGACTCGAGCTCACAGTGAGGATTTCCTTGGGGCAGAGTAATGAGTGAAGTGGAGGTCAAGCTGCTTAGGCATTCGAGCTCACTTTGTCAGCGGGCAATAGCAGTATCTGCTGTGGCCAGATGAAGGTAGAGAGCAGAGAAACAGAAAAGCTAAAAGCAATCTTCCTGGTGATCGGCATGGGAAAGGGAAATTTGGTGTTGAGCTGAGTGTCCTTGCAGTGTGGGCTTGATTTACTTTTGTCATGCTTATTTAATGCATGTGTTCCTCTTGGCAGATATCTTACAAGGAAACTTTAAGCCTGATTTCTACCTGAAATACATACAGAAGGATCTTAGGTTAGCTATTGCACTGGGCGATTCTGTCAACCACCCGACTCCCATGGCAGCTGCTGCCAACGAGGTAAGAGTTGTTCAGTGTTCAAGTGTGTGTTACTGAGCGTTTCTTCAATAGAACCATTTGTCAGGAGACAAAAATCTAAAAGTTTTATCCTCTCCCAGACAAGGGAACAGCGACTGAAATATATTTTGAATTAGGATGGAATTGGATTTGTTTTGATTGTAGAAGCCCTTAGAATGTCACATCCATAAACACAGATGGTTTCAGCGGGACCTGGTGTGTTCGGTTCTGCACTGCTCTAATTGCTTGACATACTTAGCAGTTCTGGTTTGCAGTGGTCAGCAAAGTACTTTTTCTGCTGGGGAAAGGTTTCACACAAGAGCAGGCACTGATCCTTTTCTAATTTCTCTTCTGTAGGTCTATAAAAGAGCAAAAGCATTGGACCAATCGGACAACGACATGTCTGCAGTGTACAGGGCCTACATCCACTAGGCTGCACCGTTCTTACTGTTAATACTATGATTATTGATTAATATTATTATGATACTGGGTTTTAACTCTGGACCAGTCCATCTCTGTCTCTCCATTTCCTTTTATACACAGACTTTGAGATCTGCCACGGAGGCAGCTGCTGCGGTGAGCCTTCCTCTGGTGGCAGAAGGGGGGAGGAGGGGGCTCGGATTGTTGCAGTCTAATTAGAAAAAAAATCCATGCCATGCACTGACAGTTGTGGAACAGTGGCGGCTTGTTCAGAAGCTCTGAGGCAACTCTGCCAGAAATCTGCTGCTTGGCTGCTTTTTTTTTTCCCCCCCCTCTTTGTATGCTTGTCCAAGATGCTGTTTCTAACGATCCTTTTTCTCCTTTGCTGTGAAATAATGCGTGTGTTGGACTCTCTGCATCAAGGGGACAGGTGACATACATCCCATCTACCTGTGAATATCACTAAAGTCCTTGGTCCCAGTTAAGGTGAGGAGAATTCGTGTTAATCGGCCACTGTTAGAGAACAAAGCACCTCCCATGGAGGAGAATGGCAGTTCCAGAAGGTAATAGGGTTGCATGCCACACTGTCTTCATTCTGTTTCTTTTTAAACTTCCACCTTCCTAGCGCCTCAATGGAGGAAATCCTTGGACTGTTCAGAAGAGCAGATTGCATCCATGTCTTCCCCTGTACAGACAACTATAGCTTAGGGAGCACAAAGCTTACTGAAAAAGAGAGAATGCCAGCGTACATAAGCCTCCTAAAAGGCTAATCACAGCTGCCCATCCCACAAACAGCACTGGAGATCAACATGGTTGCACAGAAAACTGCAAGAGAAAAACATGTAGCCTGAAACTGGGCCACACATGTTTTATTTGAGGAAGGAACAAGCCTTCAGGTTGCTCCTGGCCTTAGCTTATGTTGCTTGTTCCTTTTCTTGGTTTGGGTTTTTGCTTGGTTTTTACCCTTGTAGTCAATAATTAAAAAGGTGTCTTCGATTGTGACAGTGTCGCAAGCAGAGTGATGAGTCTGAAAGGGGTGAGAAGAACGATCGTAGAGCCAAGAGACTGAGAATCCTGAGCTCCTTTCCACGTGCTGTCTCTGGCTGTTGTGTGGCCATTACAGCTCTTAGCCTGTTTGCCCATCTTTAAGGGTGGGTGATGATTACCTACCTCACAGGGATATCTTTGTGTACTGATTAGTGATCTTTATACCTGTCAGACTTTCCATATGTGTTCGTAGTGTTACGACTTTGGGTACTACACTAGCACAGCATGAGTTTGGCCTGTACCTGTGACTCTGCTTGTGGCCAGATTCCAACTTCTAGAAAGAGGAGGATAACACCAGTGCTGAGCTTTAGTCTGGAAGTGTGGGGCTCGAACTGCAGATGCTAAGGCTAGAGAGCAGCGGTGCTGTCAGCGTTGATAGCAGAGCAACCCAGAGTCCAAAGGATGCCTAAAGGATGTCTCTCTAAAAATGTTTTTTTTAAAAAAAAAAAAAAAAAATTAATTCTCAGTAGTAGCCTTTTAGGAGGGTTCTTGCATTTTAGATTTGAGAGTTAGTAAAATGCCAGTAAGAAACTTTATTGGCCAAAATCATATCTCAGTGGCACAATCCCCTCCCTTGGGTTGGGATTCTAAAAAGGAAAGAAAGCAAATTCAAATTAGACCATGATCCTTTAAATCCGTGAGGTCTGCTCCTCCCACCATCTTATTTTTCTAGGAACTTCATGGCTGGGTAGGGAAATTTTCCTGTGGGATCGGATTTCTGACCAATCCTGCTTTGAGCAGCACGTGCGTATGGTTCAGAGGCACCTTATTAAGTAGAGGAAGTATCAGATATTCATTACAAATCGTGACATCTAATGCCTAATGCTGTAAATGTTACGTTGCTGAAATAACTTCACCTCCTGTGATCACTATTATTTGTGGACTAATAACCGTGTTACACATTATGTCCCGTGGTGAACATCTAGTAGTAGATCTGTTAGCCATCACCTTGCCCGATGTCAGTGCTATATGTGAACAATCCTAGTTATACACACACGTTTCTTTGGCAGTGCAACTGTCACCCTGCATGTAGATACTCATATTAAAGGCACATCTAACTACCCAGGATAACCAGCCATTAGCCTGCTTTTGACACACTCGCGCTTCCCCCGTCCTGAAAAACTCAGCTGTTCACATCAGAAGTCCTTGGGTTACACACGCTGCAGCTAAGAAATCACTTACATGAATTGTGTATTGAGGGCATCTGGGGGAAATTGTGTTTTCTGGGGGGACGAAGGTAAGACTGCAGGTTTTATAGTGTAAAAGAATCTTTTAGGAGGAAGGGGGAGGTACTGTCTTGGGTCCAGTTGCGAGTGGAACGGTGCTGAGCCAGGGCAGCAGCATCCCTGACCTGTCCCTGCGGAGGTCTCTTGGGCCAGAGCGAAGGTGATGGAGGAAATAGAGCATCTCCCTCTTCCTTTTTTAAAAATTTTTTTTAAACTTTGTGGTGCCTCTGAATAGAGTGGGAGTACAAAAGGAGCTTTTGAGTCCTGCGACCTGCATTTCCTGGTGAATTCAAACAACTGTACTTGTGAGAGAGAGTGCCGTTCCCTAGGCGAGTCACTGCTGCCGGTTTTGTTTTCCAGAAATACTGTAATTCTGAAAATGGTGATTTATGCGGGAGCGGCAGATGCAGACTTATTAAACTCTGTAATTTCTCCTGGGAAAGCCTGGCTGCAGCTCTCTGGCTGTGCGGGTGGGTGTTAGAGAAGCTGGAGGGAGCGGTGCCGGCCAGCCTCCTGCACGGTTAGCGAGGAGCAGGAGACCGAGAGCTCTGAAGCTGGATGTGTGAGGTGAGGAAGAGGGATGGAAATGGTGAAAAGGGGACTGGTTTAGATGCTGTTTGAAACGGGCTTGTGTCAGTCTCGCTCGGATTCTTGTATTTATGTCTGTAGCCTCTGAACATGGATCTTAGTCTGTTCCTAGGCCTGAGGTTTGAGGGAGGGGAAAGGGGAGGGGGGAAAGCTGTGGATTGAGAGATGCTCTAATAAAACTGGTCAGTGTTGTCTTAATATTGTTGACAATTCTGTAAAGTTCCTTTTAATGAGGATTTCTGTTTTAGCAATTCGCTTTTTTTGACTCCCTCCTTTTTAAAGAGAAAATGTGACACTTGTGAAAAGCTTGTAAGAAAAGCAGTTTCTTTTTTCCTCAATGATAGATCCTATAGTTGATTAAGGTTGTGAATTTTTATTTTTTGCCTTGTTTTTAATTAACATTTGTCATTCAGAATAGGATGTGTGAAAATGTTTAAATGGCAAAAAGAAAAAAAATTTTTTTGTGCAATTAACAAAGCTACTGGCAAAAAGAATAAAACCTTTCTTGGTAACATGATGTTCTTGTGGCAGTTTCTAAAGCCTGTCAGCCCTCTGTGGTGGCATTAAAGAAATATGTGGGTTCCCCAAAACCTACGAAAACTGGAGTTGCTGAAAAGCAACTGAGGAGCAGTTTGGTCGTGATGAGGCGATCCAAGGAGGGAGTTTGGATAAATTCCGGTCCCTGCAGGCAGCTGGGCGGAGAGGAGGGTGTAGGCTTGGTTTTAGAGCAAAGAAGGCTGAGCCGTGGAGGTCCAGGAGCTTCCTGCTGTTGATGGTTTCTGGTGGTGTCTGAGCGGGGGCGA
>NW_009734017.1:0-325 GCF_000703405.1 Apaloderma vittatum
CTCCTTTAACTATACTTTTTTCATTTTTATGAAGACAGCCTTACGAATCCTCTTGACAGAGGAACCAACGCGGGTGGGAGATGATGTACTTGGAAGCGCCTTGGCTTCAGTGCAGCCAGATCTCCCGTTGTCTCACTTTTAAATTGAGCCTGCTGCTAGTCACTCATTTTGAGAGTAACAACGGTTAAAATAGAAGAGGAAAAGCACCATCTCTTCCCCTGGTTTGCCAATTTATTTTGTTTCAGTTTTTCACTTTTTCTCTTCACTGGTTTCTTTGTTACATGCGGAGCCCTGCAGCCAGTTTCTTGCGGCTGGGTTTGTCCAT
>NW_009734017.1:356-32043 GCF_000703405.1 Apaloderma vittatum
GAGAGGGTCTCTTGCAGGGCAGCCACAAGCCTTAGGAACTCAGCAAAGCTGATTGATTGCACAGCCAGAGCCCTCCTGCTTAAAATGAACAAACAAGCTTAGTCTTCTCTTGGCCTTGATGCAGGCAATAATGAGACCACATCTTCCAGGGCATGATTCAGAGTGGGAAGTTAATATGCTCTGAATGGCTCCCAGGGACTTTCTTGCCACTGATGATGCAGGGAGCCTAATCTCCTACCTTAGGCAGTTGGGAGAGACAATGTAAGCATCTCCCTTGCATGCTGTAATGGTTGGTATCAGCCCAGCTCCCTGTGAGTAATTGCTGAGCATGCCAGAAGGCACCTACCTCCTGTTGGAGCATGTATCCCCATCATCCAGGGAAGTGGCATAGCCAAAAAAACCCACGGCACTGCGTGCCATGGTCACGTTATCACTGCATGCAAAGGGCAGTGCACTGCAATGACAGTCAAGAAAATCTGCTGAACAGTACATGGACACGCTCACCAAACAATCTTAGAGTTGAAATCCAGTTGCCCTGTTTCTGACGCTGCTGTGAGGTGTGATGCTGCCGTGACTGCAGCCACCGAGGCAGAAAAACACTGGGTACAAGCAACATCCTCAGGTGTGATTGGGACCCTTCAGCCCTTGACTTCAGCACTGCAGGCACACAGTCACTGTACGCTGTCCCTGCAGATGCCCTTCAGTGCTTGCCTGTGCCCCAGGCTGCAGCTGAAGCCCCCTCATCCCACCCCTAATCCTGCATCTCCTCCCCTCTTAATCCCACATAACCTTTCCTTTACTCACCAGTAGTGCCAGGCATCTGGCTCATTTCATGAAGGCGAGCTGAAGTTTCCTAACAACAAACCATGTGATGCTGTAGGATTGTTTACAAGGAAGTCAAAATATTTTAACAAAACCAGCTGATCCCCTCACCTCCCCCAAAAAGGTCTTTGGCTGGCTTGAGCTAAGGAGGTGCGCACAGCCACACTCACCTAGCTGCAGGACACGGCTGTGAGGGGCAGCCCTGAAACATCCATAGGCAGACAGAGGGGGCTGCAGGGGGGTTCCAACTCCTCACTGGATAAACAGTACCTACTAACAGAAATACACATATACACAAAATTGTTTCCACGGTGCTGATGTTAAGGCCTTGTGCTGAAGGAATTATTTACACAGTTTGGAGAGGCTGGGCGTATAAGAAGGAAAGAAGGATCAGTCAGTGGACGGGGCTCAGATCAGGAGAGCAAAGATGTAGCAAAGGGCAACTATCATATACCTCTGGGTAAAATTTTGTCTTTGTAATCTCAGGGAAGCTGGCTCTGAGAAAGCTGCAGCCAGTCTTTGCCAACAAAGCATAGAAATTAGCTTCCTTCCAGTTTATTTGACCTTCATGGCCAGCATGTCCATATACCAACGAAGCTCCAAAACTCCAGCCTCCACCCTTTCCAATACACTCAGGAAGACAATTCACTGTTGTCAGGGGTTGCAAAGAGCCAAAACATCTCAGGACCCAGGAACCACCAGCTTGAGCCTTGCGAATCTGCCTGGAGAAGGCTGAGCCTGGCCACAGCTCGTGCTGAGGTGGCCACACTCCACATCTGGGCAGTGGCTGTGTGCTGCCGCCCCACGGAGCAGCTCTGCAGGGCCTGGCACAGCTCCTCACTAACCTCCACACAGCAGCTGATATAATATACACATTTTGTCGCTCAGTAAATCAGAAGGCCAAACAGCCCAAGCTCCCACTTGGTGCTAGGGCTGGGCTGCCACACGTGGTTTTCCCATCAAGAAACGACTTGTGAAGAGGCAGAGCGGGAGGCTGGGTCCTGCAATCCTCCCACCACAGTAGGCAGATGCTTTGCCGTCAGGAAGGAAGGGGTGATGAACAAGAGACCCTTCACAGGCTGCGTTCAAACATTTGCCAAATTTTGCTGTGTCCAGATAAGTTTCATTCCAGAGGACTGCTAGCTTCAGCACACTTAGAACTAACAGCATAGAAGGGCATGCACATCTTCAGAGGTCCACCCAGGCTTGCAAAACACAGTTGGAAGGAAGTATGTGATGGATCACTGCCCTGAAAACTTCAGGCCTGCATATGAAGCATCCCAATATCTAAAGACAGAATTCCAATGGACATGGGTGGAGGGCAAAAGGGAGAGTGACAGCTTGAGATTCCTCAGCACTGAAAGCCTTGCTGTAACATAAGGAATGTAGAAGTTTCCTACTCTGGCAGCAGATCACAGCAGACAGCAATTGCAACCAACAGCAACCGTATTTCAAGCCTACCTGGTTAATAGAAACTGAAATCCCATTTTACTTAATCCAATTTACTCATATAAAGGCAGAGAATCCACCAGCTGAAACAGCAAGTTCTTGCAGCCTCTGTAGTAGCATTTCTCTTTGAGGGCAACATTTTTAAAACCACATTCAAGCAATCCTTGACTGGCAGAGCGCAACCAGGGGACCATTGCCTCTGATATTGATATCCAGAACAACTGCTTTCTCTAATCCTTTGGCAAAAGGGAAAAGAGACAGTGATCAGAACCAAAGAAATCAGGCAGGCATTCCCTACCCTAATAGCAAACATGAAACTTACTCCCAAAGGAAGCCATGACCTTTTGTTCTTCTGAAATCTGTGGGGGGCTTTTTTGTAGGGTTCTCTCTGTTTCTGAGCATCCTCCCCCAATAAAAACCCAGTTAAACTGTAAGAGACAGATATGGGGCCTCATAGAGAAACCATTGATGAAGCTGGGCCATGGATAGGCTGAAGGCCCTGGCTGATGGAGGCCACTCCATCACTTTTAGGATAGCCACCCCACTGGCTTTGAGCTGTTCTTCTTTCAAATCCTTGGAAGAACACTCGAGATACAAAGGAAAATGAAACAGCTTTGGTAGGAGAGAAGATGTATGAGGTAATGCACATAACCCTTGGCATAATTTAAATAAGGAGGACAAACCTCCCCAAGCTCCAAGGGGGATGGTGGAGAGGGCTATGCGAGGCTATTTCATAAATGTGGAGGTAGGAAAGGGCAACACTGACCCTGCCTGCTCAAAGCGCACAGTCATAGAATCACAGAACATTCAGGTTTGGAAGGGACCTCTAGAGATCATCTAGTCCAACCCCCCTGCCAGAGCAGGATCCCCTAGGGCAGCCACACAGGAACACATCCAGGGTCCCCCCTGGCCAGCACACAGCAGCCACAGCTCCATCCTGCTTGAGCAGGACGTTGAACATCGGGCACTTCCCGGTGCCTTGATCAAAAACAGAAAAAAAAACCAACTCCAAACCAAAAAAATCAACCCTGAGCCATGCAAATGATGCAAAAGCCAGTTCAGCAAGAAGCTTACAAGGGCCGACCTATTCAGTCTACCAGAAAGAAGGCAGATGGGTGTGTGATGGCACCTTATAAAACACCCTTGTGACATGGATGGTGTGAGGAGGAGAAAACTACACGCATGGGCAAAGGTGACACCAAATGCCAGCTACGCAGAGGAGGAAGAAGCTCATTTCCAAGAAGGCGCATTGGCAAGAAAAGAAGTTGTTCGGAAATTCAGTGTCATTTTCAGTTTGGCTTTTATTTTCATTGACTTCAACAACAAGGTGTTCCAAAACACACACAGGTCTTGGTGCAGGCAACACTGTCATTGCTACAAGCTTTGGCAGATTCTCAGCTCAATTAATCCATACACTTTGATGTATCAAAACAAAACAAAAAAATCACAGCTCTACAGGGGAGGGTAAAAGCTACAGCAGTTCAAACTCACTTGAAGATTCCAGTTATACAGAAGTGGGCTCCATATCGGCATACAGTAGAAAGAAGGTTTTCACAGCATATATTTTAATCATCATAGTGATGCAGCAAAAATGCTCCATCTCACTGCTGAGTTGAAAAGCAGATACTGAAGTTCTTGCACCCAGACTCCAGGCACAGCATTAATTGCATTAACTTTTATAGTCAGAAGCTTCCTAGTTCCTAAAATGACTGTATTTTTGCGTCAATATTTGTACAATACTGAAGCAGCTCAGAAGGATTACACAATGGAGATGCAAAACCTTGGAGGTGAGAAGGGCACAGCCCAATTCACCTCCAGGAATTCGCAAAGTACCTGCACTAACACTTTCCCCGCACTAACACTGCCCCGCTGGATTAATTCTTGTGTTGAGTCAAGAGCAGGATGACTTGCTTCTTGTGTACCACATAGAAAAAAAAAAGACATAATAAGTTTTCACACTGAGCATGTTAAATACTTTGAAATCTAGGACACTGCTCTTTGAAGTTTTACAAAATAAAACGATAAAACTGACTTTCGGTACCTGCCCCCTCCCACCTCAACTGCAAAGTAACACAGGAATCTCAGTATGAAAAATACAAATATATTTATCCAGTGACAAGTCATTTGTTACAATGTGTACTGTAAGCGCTTTGCATAAAAATAATAATTAAAAAAAAACAGAAAAAACAAACAACATTTAATTTCATTGTGGTTCTGTCAGACCCAGTAGCCCAAGAAGAAATAAAAATTGGCATGTTATGCTGTAGGAAACAAAAATTACACATACAAAAAAATATTTATATACACACACTTTACAGGGTAACTATCTCTGCATTACCATTTAGAGCGATCCAGGGTTTGCACAGTTACCAGAAGGCAGTCTTTGAATGCAACATAGACCTGGCACAACAGACGGATGGAGGAAGATGCTAACGATATCAGACTTAAATGAAATATGCAGCACGTAGCAGGGCCCAGAACACAGTCCCTGCATTGAAACAAGATCATTTGGTTGCAGCAAGGTAGGATGACAAGTCATTTAAGCTGCTTTTTTTCATCTTTCCCCAGACAAAAAGAAGTCAGGCTTACTGTTAAAAACAGCAAGCCAACCTGAAAGCAGCTGTGCTGAGCTCCTCAGTTTAGATTTGTTTTGTATACATTAGTTTCTCACTGCCTTGGCCAGTATAAATGTGAAAACATGTACTCTGCTCAGTTACTTGTCCACAGGATCACTGGCAGTCAGAGGAAATGCCTCAGAGCACAGCTGCTGCAGAATCAATAAAGAAAAAGCAGAGAAAAAAAAAAATCAATTTCTCATGTAAACATGACTTTTTGAAGTAACAACACTCATATTACCAGGAACTGGTCCTTGTTCTAACGCAGTTGGAAATTTCTGTGTTTTTCTACTCTTCACTTCTAGTCACTCATCACTTAGTCTATAGTCACTAGCAACAAGCCACACAGGTTCCAGCCTATTGCAGATCTATCTACAGACGGTTCTACTTTACTTGGCAGGAAACCAATCTAGCTCAGGCTAAATAAAAGATTGTCTGGGCTTAGAATAGCTGAAGCCCTACAAATCAGTGTGCAGCTCTCAGTTGGTCCTCTCTTCAACTGGAGGCTAGGCAGGCAAATCTTTATGCTAAACTAACCAGGCTGCATATGTGGTAAAGCCTAATTCTCTAGCTTACGTGTCAGTAGTAGTACAGAATGGCTAAAGGTTGGGTGGGGGGCAGAATTCAAGAGTGGCTGATGGCTGCATTCATATTTATATCCTGAAACAAGCAAACCAGGACATACACGTGAATGAAAATTCAGAATGAGAAGCGACAGCAGGTTTGGTTTTTCCCAGAGAAGGCGAGGGAAAAGGAAAAAGTGGGTTGCAGGTGGCCATAAGTGCTGGCCTGCCCAGCAAAGTGCATGTGCTGTCTCCACCGGAGAATATTACACATGAACAGAGCAGTCAGCTCCGTGGGAAGAGGCTGTTTAAGTGCAACGTTCAGCAGACCGATTCCCATTTATTTTTTGGATGAACTGCCAGCCCAGAGGTTGGTGGCTTTTGTGTTTTTGGCATTTGGCTTTGTTTGGGGATTTTTGTTTGGTTTTTTTGTGTTGTTTTTTTTTTCTTTTCCTTTTTAAAAATTTACTTTAACCTTCCTGCTCTGAAAAGGAGGAATGCTGGATAAGACACACACGTTTGCAGGTCAGGATGCCCACAAGGTGTATGAGGATCCAAAAGTCAAGAAAAGCAGCCCTCTCCCCAAAGGAAAACACAAAGCAAGAACAATGTTTTCTCAAGACAGTCAATGTTAAGGCTTTTAAGGGAATACCAAACGGCTTTTAAGGAAATACCACCTGCCTTCCCCCTGCACTCAGCTCTTCCCCTTGCAAAAGCTGGGGTGGAGGTCATGGTCCAGGAGTATGACCTAGACAGTATCAAGGGCATAACCCAGCACGAGTGAGCAAGAAGGTTCCCTGCGCCCTTTGTCCAGGGATGCAGTACCAAGCAGAAGGAAGACAAATGAAAGGCTGAGCAGTTTGTGGCCGAGGCGGGGTAGGGCGGGATCCATGGGGCTCACTCCCCTTCCTCCTTGATGCGTTGCTGTTTGTTGCGCCGGGCATCCATATCAAAGTTGAAGTCGTTCCACTCGTCACGGGGAGGGAAGGAAATGGTCTGCCGGAGCGTGAAGCGGACCGCGTCGATGACCCGCTCCCCCCGGGTCTCGCTGGAGCCCACGCTGACGGTGGACGCGCCGCTGGGGGTGCGCAGGAGGTGGGGAGGGGAGGAGAAGTCATGGAGCTGCCGGTGGTCCAGGATGCCCTTCCAGATGGCGTGGCGGAACTGCTCCGGGATCTTGAGACTCACCAGATCCTGCAAGACAAGACAAAGGGCTTAACGGGGCGATCCCTGGGCAAGCTGGGCTCAGGGAGTAGAAGGAGCCCCTGGGCCACCCTACAAATGCCTGTTAACCAACAAAGCTGCTCAAACCCAGGTGGCTGTGATGCACTGTAGAAGACAAACCACTAATCCTGAAGGTGGTGGTTCACTTCTGAACAAGCATGTGTAGCCATGAGACAGCAAGGATTAGTAACACAAGGTCTGTTTTGAAGTTACACAAAACACACACTCATGCATAAGATATCATGACCTAAAGCTAGGTATTTAACTGGACTGCAAGGCCTCCAAGACAACCTCTGCAAGATCTGCTCGTTGTCTATGGTGGGGGATGCACAAGTGTGCTGGGCAGCCTGCTCCTGCTCACTTGACGGTGGTGCAGATGTTCATTGGCTTTGAAAACTTCTGTCTTTATTCCAAAGCCGGCAAAAGGATTTTAGAATCCAAGTCTGAGCTTCAGTATTCAAAAGCTCTGGGTCTGACTCTATAAGATCTGCCTTAATTACCTTAACATAACCTTAGAAAACATAACTTTAGAAAACTTGGACTTTGAAGGCCCCATCATCTCTGGTGCAGTACCTGAGGGCAGCATTACCTAAACTCTAGGAAATGTGATATCAGCCTCTGAAAAAATGAGCAACCAGCTTTGGTTAAATTTGGTCAGCTTTTCTAATTAGAGCAGTGGCAGAAGGAAGGCAGCCCACGCTAGAAATCAAAAGCGCCACAGCCTTGCAAAGTCTCAAGGGGAAGGAAAAAAAAAAAAAAGGGACAGCCAGCTCTGAGGAGAGCAATGGCACAGGATAGGAAGCAGCAACCCTGCAGCAAAAGCCATGCAAAAGAAATAGAAAACTAGCTGGGCTTCGACACCAGTCGCAAGGGAAGATTGTTAAGGTAAGGCAAGAAAACAGAGGCAGGGAGGGGAAAAATGCAGACCACTTCTGGACAGCCTAGTTGTCTGCAGGCAAGTGAAGTGTTTCAGAGCCGTGTAAACTGAAACCAAGCCTTGCAGAATTGACAGGCCTGTGGGCTGGGGCCACTCTGAGGGCTAAAATGCACAGTAGTGGGGAGAGAGACACGGTCTTTCTCTGTGCCAGGCAAGGCAGTTACAATGCTGAGTCCAGCCTCTCTTCACCTCACAATAAAAGTCATCTCTGTGTGCAACAGCCTTAATCAAGCAAATCATATAAAAATAAAAATATTGAGTCTGGATTCCTGACCTGTTCCTATAGCATGGCCAAGAGTGCAAACAAAGGAAATGGTGAGGAGTTACTTACATCCATGGAGTAATGCTCAATCTGATAGATGGTGGTCAGCCCCTGGGTCGTGAAATAATCCACACAGGATGAGCAGCCCAACCTCGCTAAGAAGCTGCAGAGGAGGAAGGAAGGAAGGAGAGAGAAAAAAGGATCACCCTGGCTGCAACAGCCCAAACCACAGAAAAACCAAACACTCAGCCAACCTGCAGCAACAGGAAACAAAGCTTTCACCCTTGGCTTGACCTTCTCCAAGACATCTCAGGCCAGCAAGCCACATTGCTGCCACATCAAACAAATGAGGGAGTCCTTCAGCTCAGCACCTAGCAGACAACCCTCACGGCAGTACCTCGCCTTGGTCAAGAGCCAGTGCTGCAGAGCCTGGATCTTGGGGCAGGAAGACTCACATGGACCCTTGTGCCAGGTCACTTCACCCAGAAGGTGGCTGAGCCCGTGGCAGCCTGCTGAATGGATAGAGGGCTTCAGCAAGTCTACAGCTATGAGACTCAGATACCTCATGCACAAAAAGTTCTTCGAATCAGCACGTTACTCCCTAAGTGTAAAGGATTCCTCCTTTATGGGCAGCATCTTTCAACCTGTTCAACCTTATGGAGGGCAGAGGAGCTTCTCATCCCAGTCAGGGCTTGTAAGTGGCCAAAGGGGCAAACAAAAAAAAAAATAAAAAAAAAATGTCTGCAAGACTTCCTAGCACCCTCAGCTCCATCAGTCCAACAGATGCTGCATCCCTCAGCTTTCTTTCAGTCCTAACATCCTTGTTTCTTTCAGGTGCTCAGAGGTGGGTGTTTGAGGCTTGGTGCCCAGAAGGTGCCAGCCCTAGGACTGGCAAGACCCACTGGGATCCAGTCCTCCAAGAGAATGGAACAAGTTACTCAGCAGGAGCCTTCAGGCTCCCGACACGAAGCCTCCACCCCCCATGGGTGGGAAACGTGCGCCGGGCAGCCTGCTCCTGCTCACCTGACGATGCTGCAGTCTGTGGGGTACGGAGGAGGGGGGGGGCAGTGGGATGTCGAAGGCATGGAGAGGGGAGGTGGCAGCGCCTGCGTGGGGCTGAGGCCATTCATGTCGCTGGTCATGGCCATGTGGGTGCCCATCATGGGAACTGGCGGAGAGAAGAAGGAGCACATTGTTACCCAGGCATCTCTGGACCCCCACTTCATCCCCAGCATGGCACCACAGGGCAGCACCCACAGCCAAAGCAGCCTTAAACCTCTGCAAAGACCTCCACGAAATGAGCTCACAGGGAGCTTCAGACAGGGTCACAATGACTGCACAAGGACCAGATGACAGACAGTCCTTCAGGAGCTCTCCCTTTGAGAAACTGTCAGCAGCGTTGCCGCCGCGTCACCTTCCCTTACAAACAGGGCTGGTAGAAACCTAAGCAAAGCTCGTCTCAGCTTTCTCTGCCGCAGGAGAGGAGTGAGACAGAACCAGAGTAACCCAATACAGGAGCCAAACAGCTTTGTTTTCAGAGACATCGAGAGCACCCGAAAGGGCTCAGCAACAGGTGTGGGCAAGAGTCCAGTGCTTTTGAAATTAAAAAAAAAATAAAAAAATCAAAAAACCAATCACAGAAAGAAAACCTCAACCCCCAGAACCATGTCTGTCATCCCAGATTTACAGGGCTGCTGGGCACTCTTCAGCAGCCAGAAGGAAGCAGGCTACAGAGCTGCGAGATGCAGGCATTTCCTTTGAAAGCAAGAAGTGTCTTAATTGAACAGAAGGAAAAGAGTTTGCCAACATTTGCATCTCCTTTGCTGGGAAAGGAAGAAGAAAGAAGTCTTGAAAGACAGACGACAGAGCAGCCAGCCAGATCTGCAGCAAGAAGGAGCTCTCTTCGCCCCTGTGAGGCTCAGAGCAGGATGCTGAAGCCTTGCCCCATGGCACAGCAGCGAGCAATATTTGGCTCTGCAGGTTCTCAGCTAATGACTCCAGGCTCCTCAGCCTCACACTAGCCACTCAGAGATGCCAAGTCTCCTTGCCCAGACTAGTGGGGAGCACGCAAGGACCAGAAGAAGAAGGAGCAAGGGTTTCTTACTGTTGGTTCCCATGCCGTCGGGGATGGTGGTTGGGGTCAGAGCATTGCGCTGCTGGGGATTAATTAGCTGGCTGACCGAGGGCAGCTTGTTCATGCTGTTCATTTTGCTGAGTGGTGGAGAGTTGGAGCCGTAGGATGACTGCGACTGCATGGAGGTCCTGCAAACCAAGGAGACATTAGGACAGGAATCATAGCAGTTGGTTAAGAATGCATATCCAACGTTTTGTTTGTGGCAGTGATGAGATAGTGCTAGCGAAATCACTGACACCATCACAAATAAAGATCATTGGAGAGTTCCAGTGACTGGAGATCACTGAAAACAGGAGGTTTCCCAGATATTTTGGCATTTAAAAAACAAATGGTAAAATGCCAAAGGGAACCTTCACTTTCAGCTCAAATTTTTTATTTAAGGAAAGGTTTCTACATAAGTTTTTCAGTTCAAAAGAACATACACAATGTCAGTGAATAGCTGGCAAAATTTGAAAAGAGTATTTTTAAGTTAAACCCTGCTTGCGGACAAAGACTTTTTTGGTAAGAACAAGAACTGAGGAAGCTGTGTCAAACCACCCTAACTATCCCTTCAAACCTGACTGCAGAAACAAGTTTCACATCAGCTCACGCTTAATCACCTCGATTTCTCCAAAATTCCTGTGAAATCACATAATCCAATTGTTATCAGGTATATACAGAGCATCCAGATGCTCTTTGCTCAAAACAGACTTCATACACTTTAGGGACCGCAACTCAGATGGTTAGAGCTGCCTGGGACGCCGGCGTGCAGCTTTTGCCAGTATTAAGGACAACCTGGTATCCAAACCCCATAGGCTGCTTGAGAAGAGTATCGGATTCCCATCACCACTTGACAACAGCACTAACCTTCCTCAAGTCCAGACAACTCCAAACTCCATACCCCCTATCTACAAACTGGACCGGAGGCACTTGCTGGCGAGCTCCCCTGTGCCCAGCCCTGAGGGTCCCAGCTGCAATCCTGCCTTGTAAGCGATCCTGAGCACCAAGACCCGACCGCTTCTGAAGAGCAGCCCAGAGCCCAGATCCAGTTACAGCTGCAGCATCCCATCTGGAGCGGGGTCTTATTTGGGGTATGCAGAAAATGATCATTAAAGCAGGTCCAGCAGCACAACTGACAGAGCACTGCCATGCCATGAGAGAGCATTTGGGTTTTTTTCCCCTCTCTCTGACACAAGAGCTGTTTGCAAGACCAGGCAAAGGCTCTGGGGAAGCGGGCACGCTTCCCCAACACAATGTACCCTCGCAAGCCGTGCTCATCGCCCAGCTCGCCGCAGAGCCCAGCGCTCGCTTGGCCATATCACAGTGACCCCGCGGTGAATGTGCAAGGGCACATTCCCATCTTATTTGCCATTGGGAAAACTTGTTTGTCTGGGTATAACTGGTTACATCAATCCCTGGGAACTGGCTTTCCTTCTATGCAAAGAGAATAGTTAATACTTGAAATAAGCAAAGCATAAAGGAAAGAAAAGTCTTATGCCTAGATAATTTATTACAACCTTCAGGACTCAAGGTCAAGTTTCATACAATTACATCGTCTCCAGCTTCCTGCACTTTTAAGACTTGCAGTGTTAAGTGGAGAAAACAGCTATGCTAACAGGTTGGGGTATCTAAGGGCCTGAAGAAATGTTACCTAATTACACAATTACAGGAGGCACAGAAGGGTGTGAACTGTCCTTTGGCAGTCAAGATGCAGGACAAGATCCAGCAGACTTCACAGACTCAAGGAAGTGGAAAGCACAAGAAGCCTCACAAATTTAATGTTAACGATGGCTGTATCTCCCAAGGGGAAGTGAAACTGAACCATGAAGTTCAGACCCAGCTTTTCAGGGTGAAGGGAATGATTCAGAAATGAGGTTTCAGTTCACCAATTATAAAAGTTGAGGCCAGCCATGAAATTTAAGTCAGGTTCACACCACCCTTATCCTAAGAGGCTTCTGGATTTAGGATCAAAATGAATACTTCTACTTTACAGGATCAGGCACCTATCCTAACTGAATTTCAGCTGAAATTAATACACACCTGAGTAGTCTCTTAGTCCAAAATCTGCGTGATACACAAGTGAGGAGGTCACCACATATACAGTAAAATTGCAAATCAAATCAACAAAGGCTTCCCCAAAAAGATTTAGTTGCATTGTTTAAGCTCAGGCCAGATTTTGTTCAGAGACTTCATGACTAGAAATTTTAGAAACTTGGGTTTGATTTTTTTTTTTGAAGGATGTCTGTTGCTATGAAACAAGATCTTCCAAGGAGGTTGGTAGTGGGCCTAACTCTGCCCTCTCCACCACCAATAGTGATCTCAGCAAAGCTAGTTAGAAGACTATAAAATACTTTAGGGATTACCAAAAAAAAAAAAAAAAAAAAAAATGCAGCAGCAAGCAAACACAAGCTAACCCTAAAGCACTACAGAAATCAAATCCATTCTTTAACATATAGCTTGAGGACTCCATTCTTATCTCATTCACACTCATAAGAATCAAGATTATGCCAATCAATTTCGAGTATATAAAATGGGAAACAAAAGTATTTTTCTTCATACTCATTTCAGCTAACTATTCCACCACATGAGGAGACATGTGAAAATTCTAGAGAAAGTCATCTAGACAAAGAAAAGTTCCAAGATAAACCAAGATGCAAAATTTTATTGAAAATTAATGTCACACAACAATATAGCAACAGCCTCAGAAACACAAGAAAATATTTTTGGTATTAAACACACAGACTACATGGTGTTTGAGGATTCATTTAAAATATATTACTTTTTCTCATTTTTTTTAAACAGGTATTATAAGAATGTCATGCACAGTGATTTTCATTAAAATTATACTTACTATGTCTCAAGAAAGATTAGAAGTAGGAGCATTAACATTTCTTTGATATCAATGCCAATGAAATGCATTTTAATATCAAGGTATAAGGACTTCGGTTAAGAAACTATTATACTTCTTGGAACAGTCTGATATGAAAGGCACTGAGTCACATTCTGCAACTGATTTTCTCTCTTCAAGAGCCTATGTAATTATTTAGCCAATAACATTTGTAGTTATGCAAGCTCATACGAGGGCAATTGCTTCTCATGCTTCAAGGCATGTACTGATCATCTCAAGAGGTCAGGAAGGAACTTCCTTCTCCCACATGAGACACAGTTCAGTTCACAGATTACCTTGTATGATTCTATGCTTTCCCAGCTCACGGGATATCAGCCCTTCACCAGAGGTAGGAAACTGATTGGATAGACCAATTACCTGATTCAGTAGACAAGTCCCAGAGTCCTCATTCACATTAGATGAGCACACCGTCCTACAAGCAGCCTTAATGCAAATGACATCAAAGGTTCAGTAAGTGCAAGAACAGGGCAGCTCAGGCCCAGAGTATTTAAGATTTCACCTGAGCTCTCTCTGAAGACCTAGAGCTAGTCACAACACAGAGAGACCCAAGTGGAATCAAAGTTGTCCGTTTCTGGACCTGTAAAAGCAATTGCAGCACGGATTATATCCCAAGTGTGCACATGGTCAACGTGCCATTTGAAAACACTTTTTCAAGTGAGGTTGCCCACTGGGCTGCATAACACTGTGATGTCATTGATATAGCTTAGCAATGGCACACAAGTGGCACGGATGGTGTTCAGTTGCACTAATCCACTTTGAGGGCCTGTGAAGTGGAACACTAAAAAGCAGAGAGATTCCCTTGTTCTCCACGTCTCAAATAGCTGCTATTCTAGAGCAGACAATAGTGCATCTTTTCAATCACACAAGTGGTTTGTAGGCTTGGTGTGTGGAACTGCACCAGTACATAAAGGATAGCTACCAAGAAGATGGAGACTCCCTTTTTAGGATGAGTCACATGGGTAAGACAAGGGATAATGGGCACAAGTTGCTCCTGGGGAAATTTTTGTTGAACTCCAGAGGAAAATTTTTTTATCATGAGAGAAATCAGACATTGGAATAGTCTTCCAAGAAAAGTGGTGTATTCCCCAACCTCAGAGAGTTTTAAGGCTCAGCTTGACAGGGTGCTGGGTCTTCTCATTTTAGCTGTATTTCTTTACCTGAAAGGGTTGGACTAGACAATCCTTGAGGTCCCTTCCAGCCCAGTAATCTATGATTCTGTGAACTGGGAGAGTGGAAAGGAGAAGCCCCGGTGGTCACTAGGTAGACAGCAACTACAGCACAGGGACAAGGGTGGTGATAATGACTCCCTTAGATTTCAGGTATGGGAATTTCCCAAGGCAGGCAGTGGATGCAATTTGCTTTCCAAGGAATGGAGCTATAATGCAGGGAGTCGATAAACATCAACTAGTTGACATAGATTCGTATGACCTGACTAACTGATATGGCCCAATTAGCTCATTGAGTTATTCCTTGAAAGGAAAAGGCTTACTTTCCTGAAGCTCCAGAGATGACAGAGAAGCAATCAAAAGACAATTGGGAAACACTTTTCTTCTTTTATCTGCAGAAGACAGACTACAAAGCAACTCCAATTACTTCCAGCTCCCAGTAATTTGATTTAAAAAGAATAAAAATGCACTTCTAAGACAATCATCTTGCAGCTGGAAAGCAAATCCATCATTAAGACCAGTTTCACAATTACCATCTTCTCTTAAGTAAGGAAGACAAATTGGAAAGCCTTTCAAGATGATAGTGGGATCCAAATAATTGACATTCTTGTGTGGTGGAAGTCCCAGATGCTGTACTGCTCATCACTGTAACAGGAGAATTCCTAGAGGTTGGACCAGGTGAACTGGAGCATAAGCTGGTATCTCCCAGTGTGGGCTGTGAGTGTCTTGTATCTTCTGGTGGGCAGCCTCCTCAAACTTACTGGTGGTCAGAGCAGAGCTCTAGATACAGATTAGTGTGTCCCTGTCACAGTATTTCTGTATTGCCACCCGCAAGCACACAAGACCAAGATTCAGGAACAAGCCTTCATTGGAAGGCCAGACTGACAATGCCAAGCAGAATCCTACATCTAGGCTGCATTTGCAGTTCAGATTCCCACCTCTCACAAGGAAAGGAACAGCATTGCCTTTCTTCTCCCAAATAAAAAGGCACAGGACAATAGTTATCTGCTTTGTGATCTCAGAGTACTTCCTAGAGTTTCCAGGCAAAGAAAAGAAGCACTTGATTTGGTTAGCTTTACACAAGGAACAACAGTAGAGCTGCAACTGTATAAAACAGTCACTGCTAGTATTTAATTTGTTATTATTTATATGTAATTACAATTCTGGGGGCTCCTCTCAATCAGCCCTCCCCCACACTGCTATGGTAGAACAAGTCTTGCCTAAGACAGTGAAGATGGGATATGGCTCTCAAAGGAGATGTTAGTACGAGTCATCACCTGCTCACATCACAGCTCTGCTGCCTGGAAGCAGATGATATGATGTTCAGAGATAAGAGAGTCTTCTCCCACTGCATCAGGCTTTTCTCCTCGGTGGGTGGCCAGGAGGCCTCCTCAGTGTTTGAGAGGTACCTTCTCTTCAGGCTGTGCCTAACCACAAGTGTCTCAGAGCTGGGTACGCACCTGCCCCAGATAAACCTGGCAAGGACCACGCTGCAGGCATAGAGGCCCCCATCAGTATTGATCCAGGATGCACTTCAAGGACACAATAAACAAAAGCCAGAGGCTGCAGAATTAATGGACAAGGTGGGCACGGCCTGAGGCCATTTGGCCAAGTCAACTGCAATATGTGCTGGCATCACTTTCCTTTGAACTACGATGTTTGTAGTGATGGGGTAAAACGTAGTACAGCTGATAAAAGCTTTAAGGCAACATCTAATAACTGCTGAACATCTGCAAGAAAAGGGGCAAGCTCTGACCCCTTTTCATGTGGCAATGAACAGTTTTGGACACTCTGCCCCTTTTACAACCCCAGCCATCAAGGGACAGGGACACCATTACACATGAACGCCATTACACAAAGACTTCAACCTCACATTCCACTTGTGCAGCTCAGCCCCTGACTTGGATCAGGAGAGACCTTCCTAAGTTCAGCAAAGTTGGATTAATGCCAGTGGTGCTGGTGCAAAGTCAAAGTCACCCAGTCTTCCCTACAATTTTGATGTATTTTAGATCAGAACCATTAATAATAGAAATAAGTTGAAATAATTCATGATGCCAGATTATCAGGCATTCCAAAAAGATAAAATTCATTTCTTACCAGTGCCAGTTCATATAATTATTACCTCTCTCTGTCCAGCAGTAAAAATACTTCAGCTACTTGCACTATTACTGCATGACCAGCATTAAAACAGGCCAAATGGACTCCCACAGACTGTTTAAACATCCCCCCCCCCTACCCCCCCCCCCAAGCCCATGAACACATTTTTTTTTTAAAATTTAAAAAAGACAAGAGGCAGTTTAAAATTGAGACCCGCTCAGAGAAACCCTGCTGAGTTTCACAAATACAGAAGTAAGAGGAAAGAGTATCAACACATTACAAAAACAGGAAGAAAACGTTACACCAAGACAGATGACATTGTGGTTCCTGACCTCGCAATGCTATGGGCTACAGCTAAGAGGTCTGTAGAAGCATCTGTTGTTTTTGCAAAGTTTGAGTCCCTTCGGAAGATTACTCCCACTATTTACTCTGTTGCTATCGGGCTGTGTATTTGCCCCAGTGTTCCTAGTCCCACCAGCTGGGCAAAGTGACCCCACCAGGTTGGTTTATGGATATACTGATGGGTTTGGGGGGCTGGAATGTTTTAGGATGGCATCAGTCTGTTTGGGAGGGTCTCTCCTTGAGTCCGTGAGTTCACTTCTGAAGCAGGCCGAAAGGAGACTGTAGAGAAGGAACCAGAGAAGAGAAAGATGAATGTACAGGAGCCTTTACCAGCCACCAAGAGAGAAACAGTCACTTTCCACCTTCATGATCACAGTATGGGCTTTGAAGGAAGGGAAAAGCAGATGCCTTATCACCTGCTGTGAGTGTATGCAACAGAGATTTAGAGAGCTGGAAAGCCCCAGGTACAAGCAAGTGCTTGGCAAGGAAGAGAAAAATACCAGTCAATAGGGAAGTCTCATGGGTGAAAATGGCACCCCAATACTGTTCCCAGAGACAAATACAAGAGGAAAAAAAGCACTCAGCCAAAGGGGAAAAAGAGAGAAGCAGCTTCCATTGAGTCCACTTCAAATCCAGCTTCCTTAAACAAGCTAGTGCTAGAGAGAGAGGACCGTGTCTGCCGTGAAAGGGCCATATTGATTAAATCTCAACTACTTCTGTTTTCAAAGCTGAGGGAATCTCTGCACTAAAGCCAAGGGGTCCCCAGGGCTGTCAGCTGATGCAGAAGGCACTGCACCCTTGGAGCCAGCAAAGCAAATGCAGAACTTCTTCATACACCTAATCCCACATCATTTCTTTTAACTTTCATCTTGGCAATTCTCTAGTGAGAACACTATCTGAGTGCCTGGAGTTAACACATGCAAGCACAACACTACAAAAACCAAGCCAAACCATGCAAAAATCCACTATTAGCTTCACATCAAAAATGAGAATAACTAGGTGGAGGTATGAAGAATACCTTCCCCACCAGCACTCTCATCACAACAGCAAACAGTGGGATCCTTGCAGCTCCCATCTCACAGCTGGAGCACTCCAGGCACTGTATAGCTCAGCTCTGTCATATCTCACTTATGAGGTTAATTCCTTCTCATTTGGATAATGAGCTGTACTGCTCACTACACCCAAAGGCAGCCATTGTGCTGGTTAGCTGCAGCCCTGTTGATATGAGACATAAAGTTCCCACTCAGGCTTAAGAGCTATCCTCTTGGTAGCCATTGGAAGGCTTGGTGAAAGCCCTTCAGTCACAGGAGTCGGACTTGATGATCCTTATGGATCCCTTCCAGTTTGAGATATTCTGTGATTCAATGCTATGGCCAATTGAAATAAAGACTGTTCTGAAAACTGTGCTCAGCAGAGTGAAACTCACCACAGGAAACTTTGCTGAATATGAAAAAGTGTTTTCCAGTGAAACCCTTAAAGACTGTACAGATACACCCTGAGAATATTGATGGTAAATGCATTTCACAAGAGTATTGAAGAAACCTTCCCCCCCATCAAAGCACAAGCCACCTCTGGTATCTGGCATAGGGATCTTCTGGCAAATCCATGTTTTAAGCAAATGGTGGCAGACCATGAAAAAGAAGTCTTCTGTGTGCTGCTGTTCAAATATGGGCCCCAGGATTTGGCAGTGAAAAAGGAAGAATAGAAACTGCAGAAAAAACCCAACCCATTTCCCACCTATGATCATGAAGGTATTTGGCATAACAGCAAATAACAGAAAACCATGCACAAAGGAACAAACAGAGAGAGGAGATGAGACAGAGAAAGATTGTGGTCTGGCACAGCATGAAGCATTGCAGTATTCTGGTCATCTTGTGAGACACAAAACTTTCTGATTGTCACCAGATTTGTCCCTTTTATTCTAGAACAGTAAGATAGTTGTATCTGTTGGCTTGCCAAATGCAATGCTGGTCTTAATGTGCGTGAGAGCAATTATACAGTTGTCTTCCAAAAGGATAGATTTATATTTTTAAAGCTACCTTTCACCATGATACTCTCATCTTTATTTTTCCTACTCTTCAAAAAAGATCCAGATTTCCATGTCGTCAGAATGAAAGGAAAATTTTTTCCCCCCTACGCTTACATATCTTTTCTATGTTACCTGTTGCTCAGAAAAGCAAACTGAAGAAACCTCATGCAACTCCCCAAGCTTGACTGTGGAGGACATGTGGATGCAGCCCCATTTTGAGAGGAAAGAGCTAAAGGGAACTCACAAGCAACCTGGTCCCACAGAGCTCTGCTAGGACCTACAGCTTTCTACACATTTGAACTTGATCACTGCATATGCACTTTTCTAGCTCCCAGTTTCAACACACACTTTGGGCAAAAGCAAACAGAGATTGAGTTTTGAAAATACATCCCTACTTTAAAAGAAAGTAGCTTTTGAAAAGAAAATACCTTGCACTCCACAAGCCAGAAAAGACTTGCAAAGGAGTCACCATCCTGCTGCATTTGGCTTGACAAGGCACCAGTGGCAGGACACCTCCCAGCAACCCGTTCACATGCAAGCTTCCTCTTACCCAAACCAGCTCAAAAAAATGTCTTCTCTCCCTATTCTCACACTGAGACTTGAAGCTCCTTTACAATTCTTTTGGGGTGCAATTGCATCTACGAGCCTTTTCAGCCCAAGTGCCCCTTTGCCCTGAACACATTCTTTCAGAAATTAAGTCATATCCTAGATTATCAAGAAAAAACACCAGAATCCAATTGTATCTAAGAAGATATTGCCTGAACATGCATTTCAGCACAGAGGACCATGCTTGATGGCAGGCTGTCGGCAGAGACAACTGCAGCAGCTCTGGACAAACACTGGAAGTTATTTTTCTTCCCACTCCTGGCATCCTTAAAAGCTCTTAATCTTTCTCCCCAGTATCTGAGCACACTCAGCAGCTGAGAAAAATGAGTATACAACTGGACAAGTGCCAAGAGACATGCTGAAAGAAGTTTCATTAAATTAAATGGCTGGACTTATACATGCTGGTCTTAAAGGTAACACAAATACCAACCTCAGTTGCCAGGAACCCATCCTATTGATACAGGAAGAATGAAAACAGTAGTTATGGCAAAGCAACTGTCAGCACCAAGCGAAAGCTGTCATCTGCTGCCGTCCATTTCTGCTTACAAAACCATTTCTCAACTGAAAGGGCTGGAGTTCAGGTGGAGCTTTGAAGACATGCAGCTGAGAGCACAAAGGCCACGATGCCTAGGAGCTAGTAAATACAAGCTGCAGTATATACAAACAGTGCAGATAACTGATAAAAAGAAATAATTACGAGAATTTTAACTGCCCCGAGAAAGAGCCCAAGAGCCCCTGAATGCTCCAGCCATTTTGGCACAAGGCTTTTTTCACACCTCCACAAGACTCCAGCTGACACTAAAAACACACAGGTCAAAATGTGAACACATGCAGAGAGTTGGCAGAAAGCCACGGTATTGCAGAAGTCCTGAGACAAGGCCAAGGCACCAAAATAAATCCCTACAGGCTCAAGTGGGACTTATGTGGTGCCTTGGCCTCATCCTAACCTCTGCAGAGGAACGAGTTAGACCCGCAGTTTCTTGACGCGTGAGCTTACCAGCAGGAACGCGCGAGATCCTAAGCACTACCGCTGGCGGGTACCTACAGCCCGGGTGACTCTTTTCTGTCACCCGATACAGCAGGTGAAGCAGTGCCCATGAATGACACTGCTTACGGTCTGTCTGGGAAGTCATTCTCTGACCCAGTCTCTGTAACTGCAAAGCTTTGGGAACCGAGGGAAAAATGGAAACTGGACACTTATTTGGCCCTTCTTCTCCCCATCCTCCTGGCACTTACACCACTCAAAGTGATCCTTGCACAGCCCTGCCAGATGAGTTCAGACAGGACCTACGTCTGTCCAGATAGAAAGTTTCTCATGCCCAATGTGAATGGGCAGTAACAAAGTATAGTTTTAAAAAACACTTTAAAAGTACACAGGCAGAGTCTTTCTTTGAAGCATCCACTGGTCACAGAGGAATTCCGACACATTTCACCTTCACTCTCAACTTTCAGCTTCCTGTTTTATAGCTGAAGAACCTACAGTATTTACATGCCACTGAGACACCAGCGCTCCAGCAGCACCAAAGGCGTGCAGCAGCAGAGTCCAAGCACTCAGCTGGGCCAATGCTTATAGTCTCAGCTCCACAAGCTCTTGGCAGGATGCTCAGATGCATACCCTAGAGAAGGCATGGAGAAGGCTCCATGTTTGCTGCCATTCCCACAGAGTAGATGAGAGAAGAGCACACTCACCCTGTGCTCCCCAGCTCAGGCACGTACACGCAGCAGGTTTCTGTCTTCTGGTTTTTCAATGGCACTGCTTAGCTGTGCCTTGGGCTTCAGATGGGAGTGAGAAACAAGGTACCACTCCTATCCTTGTTCACCCTCTAGGGCCAAGAGGTAAATTGTGTGGGACGAGACTAGAGAGGGACCTTGCAAGCAGTCGGGATGCATGCTCAGGGAAGGAGGGCTGCTGTTGTCCCATTGCACAGGTCATGAAATACAGATCTCCAACTCTGAGTATCTCAAGTTCTGTACAGAAACTTGGCTTTGGCCAAAGTCTTGGTTTTAATTTCTACTCAGACCACAGAGTTAGCAAGCAATTAGGCTTTTGGAAAGGATTTTGCCAATACAGTACTCTACAAGTGCTCAGCCTGTGGTTGAGCACCACAACTCTGTGAACAACCATGCAGAAACCTTCTGTGTCTCTCTCCTCTCTCCCCCTTCCCCACCGCCCTCACTGCACAAGTCACTGCAAGCACACTCATACTCACTGCTTCTGGAGCAAGTGCTGGTGCTGTTGCTGCTGCTGCTGCCGGTAGGTCTCAATCGTGTGCTGAGGAAGGTACTGCATTAGTTCCAGAGACTCTTTGATCTTCAGTAGCATTTCATACGTCTCCCGTCCCCTAACCTGTATCATGGGAAAAGGAAAGAGGGGGAAAAGCCTCAAAGGACTGCATCTGTGGTTCTTAGGTACAGCCACCTTAGTGAGCTTTAGATAAAGTCAAGTAAACAACCAGAGCAGGATGTAAATACTCTGGTTATACACTATGCATACACAATAAAACTACTTAGTCTTGTGCTAGACATACAGTAGATAATGCTGAAGAGTGTTAATCTGACACTGGAGGGCTAATGATCACCTTGGGGTCGTCATCTGGCTCCATGTCAATCTATGCCAATCAAAAGCAATATTCTGATCCAATCCATTACACAGAAATTATCTTTACCTGCCTCAGATGTAAGCAGATCTGGCGCTGAATATTACATGCCTGAAGGAAAAAGAGTACTTGAATTTGGGTCTCTCTTCTCTAAGTATACTGAGGTTTGTGGTTTATCCAACTAAATGTGGCTCATGGGGAAACAGCTAAATGGCCAATTACAGATATTTCTTGCCTTTCCTGATCCTACACTTAATACAACGTATTTCACTTCTATCATTACATTGCAATGGTAATACACATAAAAGTCACAGAATCATCCACCTTTGTCAATAAGATAACTGTTTTCTCTAGAGAAAGTTCAAGTGCCTCAAACCCAGAAATCACAGAGGATGAAACCCAGTTAGGTCTCCAAGACAATTTTTCCACAAGGAAGGACAGATAGATTCCTTGGAATATCCTCATATGCCTTGCACAAGCCACTCTCAGTCAGCAGCTAATGAGATTTTTCGTATTTTTTGTTTCAAAGATGTATTTAAAATAGATAACACTAAGCATTAAAAAAATTAGATAAAAGTTCCACATCCCATCCTCAGGTCTCTCTGAGGTATAGGTGAGTGGCTTACTTGCCTCAAGTCACTTAGGAAGATGGTAAACATAGGGTAAATGCAAATGTAGAGAAAACTCACCGGCAAATATAAGAGCTCATCATCTGGGGAACGCCTTTTTTTGATAGATGTCATCTGTATGCCATGAGTTCCTTGTCGAAAAGCTGGAAGAGAAACCCCAAAAGTCATCTAATTATTTAAAAAAAAAACCAAAACCAAACCAAGAGAGAGACATGAAGTGCTTAGCCAACTTGGATCTGCAGTGCTCTGAAGGTGTCTCTGCCTCAGCTACTCTAGACCTCTGCTTGCAGCTCCTGGCTCCATCAGCCCGATGTTGGGTGGCCATGTGTTCAGGAAACACATCAGCCAGTGAGCACTGGCAAAACCCAGCAAGCTGTACCTAGAACAAGCATTGGGTCTTTGAAGGAAAGACTGCAAGCTTTGGTATTGCAGAGCTGGTGAGATGTCGGAAGATCAGTGATCCATGAAGGTGAGACAACAGGCTGGGAGCACGCTGGCTTCGCTCCAATCCGCCTCCTGGTAAAACCTGCTGCCTTGCTGTTAGCCTAGTGCCATTGCTGGGTGTATACAGGAAACCAAAGCTGGGTTTGTACACCTTGCATGTCTGGTGAGTACATTGTACTCTTTAGGGGACAGGTAGAAGCCACTTGCCAGAGCACCTCTGATGCACAGCAGTTTATGTGCAGTCTTAATCTAGATCCCTGTTGCTTGAAGACACATGCGACAGCACAAGATGCTGGCTAGAAGGAGCAGAGAATGACAGCACAGTCCCAAACAAGCAGTAGAGGTTCAAAAAGTGGTTACAGAGCCCCAGCTTGAAGATGGCAAATAAACACCCCCTTCAGCCACTGCTGGCAGGGCTGATATAAGACAGGCAGCACTGAAAAGAAGCCCGCAAACCCGGGTTGTCAAATGCTTTTTTCTGAGCACCAGCTCATTTTTCAGACTGATTGACCCTGAGAGAACAGACGTCTAATGTCCTCCTGCCTCCAAGCCCATGCACAGCACCGCTCCAACCCCTCGACACAAGGGCCAGGGTTGCACCCGCACCCAGTGACAGCACAATTTGCAATCTGCCCAGCTCTGCCAGCTACTTACGGCGCTTCGTACCATCACCATTCTTTGTGCTGTCAGAGACTTGCTGCTTGCGGATGCTGTCCTCGTCTGCTTTGCGATCTCTGCCGGGGCAAGCACAAATGCGGGCTTCGAAACATCGGCGGCCCAAGACTTGGCCGCTGGGAAGAGAAGTGAGAAGAAACATCAGCTGGCAGCTAGGACATGGGCCAACAGCATCCCTCAACTTCACACCAGACTATGCATGGACAGACCCAAACCTCCCATTTCCCAGCCAGGATGTCACAGGTGTCAGGCAACTCCTGCCTGCAAAGATGTAAAAAATACCCTACAGCCCCTTGCAGCAAACTGTGCCCAAGGATATGCAAAAGCTGCCCTCAGCAGAAGAGGAGCCAGACAGCCATTTCTCAGCCAAAAGGCTACACTCGTGATGCACTACTTACTCTCTGGTTTCCAGTGTCACAATGATGAGGATCGGGCGACGGTTCATCCCTCCCACACAGCTGCTGTTACACATGAAGTTGTACAAGACTGTCGTGAACTCCGTACCAACCTGGATGAGAGAAAGAGGATGAGCAGAAGAACTGGGGGATGGAAAGTTCTGCTTTTTCCAGGCTCTTCTCTCGTACTTCCACAGCTGTGCTGCAATCAGACTAGCATGAGATAAGCCCCACCACAAGGCTTCCTTAAAAGAAATGAAGAACTCCTGCTCTCAGGGGATAAATAGAGTATTTATAAGCTCATTTTTGACAAAGAGAAAGAAAGGATTCGTTATGGTGAGGATGGGGAAAGCACAAAAGCCCACCTCTTTCGATTAGGGTTATAACCCCCACCCCTTTGTGTGTTGGGATGTCACACCCTGAGCTCACAACATACCTGGGGTGGCTCGTAGGGGACCAGCACACTCTGCCTCCCGGTGATGGGGTCTTCTACGTACTGGGCATGGCTGTTCCCTTCCACTCTGATCAGGTGGCTGGGAGGTGCAATCTGCCCTGCAAGCACAAGGAGCCAAAAAACAAGAGACACCATTCAGTGAAGCAAGGTCACGCACACGGTAGCAAGATCTTCCACCCAGAGAAACCCCTGCACTGGCCCCAGAGGTCTATGAGAGCACACACATGCCTCCCAGCCCTTAGAGCACCCCATCCCAAGGTCCTCGCTGTCAGACATCAAAGGCAACACTGACTTTCTCAAGCTCACCCTGGACACCTCTAAGTAAACTTGTACATGGACTTCCCAAGATCCCAGACTAAGCAAGCCCAGACGTTAACCTGAACGGCAGTTTACAGCAGATAACTCTGTGCAGATTTTCATACCAGCTGAAAGCCTTTCTTTTCCTCCTTCTAATGCATACACAAAGCAAGTTCCTTCAAGTCTTAATTCCTCCTCTTTCCCCCATCAGTTGCAAGCTCTCTTCTCTTCCCTCCCATCAGTCTTCATCCTAAGGAGCTAAAAAAGATTCAAGCCACTAGAGAAATATGCATTTAATTAATGATAAACTTGAAAAATTACAATTGCTTATAGCAGCAGCAGAAGGGAATGTTGTCTTTGTTTCTAGGCCCCTTTCCAATAACTACAAAAAGTTTCCTTCCTCCAATTTTTTTCACTGTTTCTATAGCATACAACTAAATTCTGATGAGAAAAGCCTATTATTGGTTCATCTTAAAAAATTGTTTTGTGATTGAACTCTTTATTACTTACTCAAAATAATTATTTATCTGGAAATCACATATTTCAGAATAAGAATTTAAAGTTTTAGGTTTTTTTTTCTTATAACCCTGTTACTGAACTAGGTATCAACCTTCAAAAAATCCAGTCCTGCCAGAAAATCACTTTCCAATACAGAAAAACAGTTCAAAGAACTGTCTCACTCACTCTGGTTTTACACTCCCAAGTCCTTGTTTATTTTTGGGTTTTTCTCGCTGGCTGCACTGTAACCAGCAAAGAGATCCAGGCTCCTAAAACATCCTGCTAACTGACACCAACCGTGTTTTTTTACAGTAGTAGATAAATAATGCACGTAGAATAAAACAGATGCTCATCTGAACTTATGTGAACTTAGGCAGCCAAGATAAAAATGGAGCCCAGCCCATGAGTTTGCAGAAAACTCCAGAACATTTTTAAAATAGCTACAACTTCACTAACACGAGGAGAAGCAAGTAAAAGATTAAAACATTAATACTGAACCGATAGCGTTAAACATACAGGAAAGTTGCCTACAGCTGATGCTGGCACTTAGCATTATCCTGCTAGAGATAAACAGCCCCTCCGTCTTTGAGGCGTGGATTAAGGACTGGAGATGATATTGCATCCTGTTACTAGATCCCTGTCCCTGCGACGTGGAAGCTCATTCCTGAGCACATGAACAGCTGCTTCTCATGGCGGGAGCAAAAGCAGAGTGGGGAAAAGCTGCCAGAAGGGCATTGCCTGCATGGGGACAGACATCCATCTAACCTGGGCAGGGGTGAGGTTTATTTCAGTACTTTCTTCCCAAGGACGTGTGTGCACAGGGACAGCTAAAGTATAGTATGAAGTTTCCTGCTAAGCATGGGAAATAAAAAGCTGCACAAGATGTTGCAGAGAGGTCTGCTTCCAGCAGGTTCGCTGTGAAGCTGGTGCCAAATGCCCGCGCTGGTCGCTCATCAGCCAGGCAGATTTGGAGAGGGGCTGCCAGCAAAGCGTTGCCCTCTTACCCTCATTGAACTCCCGGCTCAGCTCGTGGTTCGGGCAGCGTTTGACCACTTCGGTGACATGTTCAGCTTTCTTGTAGACTGGCATGGCCCTGATGACGGCTCCCTGAGGCGGCGGGGTCATCACTTTGATCTGGATGGGACATGTCTTGGCGATCTGGCAGTACAGCTTTTTCAGTTCGGTGGAATACTGGGTGGGGAGAAAGAGCAAGAGAGAGTCAGGATGTTCAGCTAGAGACAGAGGCATGCTGGAAGGACGGAGATGAGTTTGTGCACGTAACTGAATGCACCAGCTACTGCACGTGCGTTGCATTTTATTCACCAAATAACCACAGTTCCAAACAAGTGGCAAAAAAACTTAAGACCTTTAGAATAGCAGAGTATAAATCTGTATCTTAGTTTTCCCAAAGGCAAAAATTTTCAGATTAAAAGCACTGCTTTTATACAAACAAATTCAGTTTTTATTACTCCTGGGCATGTCCCTTCTTCCCCCTCCAACCCTCCCATTTCCAAGGGACACACGTTACCCACCTAACAAAAAGGACATTATTCTTCTACCAGCACGCTGTACTCCTGGAAGCACTTGAAACCATACATGTAAAACATTGCATCCTGTTTTGCAAGATGCCCTCCTATGTTTGCAAAAAGATGAAATAAAAACATGAACCCTCTAATTGAACAGTACTTGAAAGCAAGACCCAGATCAATTTTGAAGTTGTATCGAATCTGACATTTCAGTCATCTTTTAAATGCATCTCATGCATCTGATCGCCTCAACAGCAATCTCCACACTTCTAAACTCAAAGCATTATGTCCACAAGAAAAGTAAAAAATAAAAAGGTTTTTTTTTGCATAATCAAAGAGCAGAAGAGTTTAACAGCCCAAAGACCAGGTTCATGGTGAGATCTAGAGCACAACCCAGCAGCTGGCTCCAAAAGGGAGGTTGTGACCGTGCAGTGAACAGAACAAGATTCTCTTATTCGCTGTGCTCATTTGAAGCATATTAGATTCCGTCTTTCATGATGTTCTCTAAAGCAGTAACAGTGGTGCAGCATTATTCCTGAGGTGTGTTAACATCTCAAAACTTTTACTCAGTAAAACATCAAGGTATGGGCTGGTTGTTGGTTCCTGTTCAAAATGCGTCACTGAAATAAGGGCACATGCTTAGCAAAGGAAACTGCTATAGGGTTCAGCACTGTGTAACATGAACCCATTTTTCTGGATGATCCCCATGAAGGAGACTTCCCAGTCTCCTCTGCACTACAAGATTCTTTCAAAATACAGCACTTACAGCCAGTGCCCCACACCAGAGGCATCCTCCTGGTGCTTAGACATTCGTGAGTGCAGAGCTCTCCCAGTAACCCCAACCGCATAACCCACAGGAATTGCTGGCATTTCCCCACTTCCATCCCTTCTGCTCTTTCGGAGAAAGAAAAGTGAAAGCCTCAAGGTGGTGGTTTTCTGAAAAAAATGCCTCTAGAAGCTGTGGCAAATAAAGCCCTGGTCCCAACTGTTCAAACAAAGCACTGACAGGTTCATACTGGTCCATACTGGTCGGGAGCACAACGTGGCCATCCACCCTGCTGGAATGGGAAGAGCTGGCGCATGCATGGGTGGGTGGCGGATGATGTGGCAGCAGAAGGATTAGCTAGTGATATTCAGGGATTATTTGCATTTCAAAGTGCACACGTTACTAACATTGGAAAAACCAAAGCTGAGAGAGACACTGGGGAGGAGAGAGGGATTAAAAATAAGCCAAGCCAGACCCTTCCCCCCTCACTCAATGCCACCCTGCCATATGGCAGAGAAGATGCTACAGGTATTTAAGCAAAGGAAAAAAAGAAATATCTTTAAAATGCAAAGGCCGGATTGTGCAATGTATTTTATGTGCCTGCAGGCTAGAGATTAAACCCACAAAGGATTTAACCAGCCTGCGGAAACAGGGAACATGCCAAACAATTACCAAAAAAAAAGTTGCGAAACAGATCTAGATGGTGATTTATATCTTACATCTTTTTAACCTGAAATCCCTTATTGTTTTTTAATTAAAAAGCAATTCTTTACTGAAGGTACAAGTGAGCTCACCATGTTGTCTTTTCATCTCAAGAGGTAGGAAAAGAATCACATCTGAAAGAGGAAAATGTAGAGAGCATTGTTTCCCTCAACACATCAGTTTGCTAATAGCACTATGAAGGTTTCAAGGACAGAAAGTCTCAAAAATCTCAAAAAGTCAACTAATCGCTTGGATGCCTTAACATCATTGATGTGTAAAGAAATTGGGCACCCAAAGGCAATGGGCTGAAATAAAAGCATAAATAAGGGAGTGTGATGACGCAGGGAGGGCACAGCACGTGCCAGGAGCCACCGTGTCCAGTGTCTGCAGGCATTCAGAGAATTGAACAAATGGAAGGAGATACACACCCCTCGGTCATGGATCAGGAGTGTTGCTGTTGACTGTAATTTTATGTATAATAGCTTTAAAGACAGAATGGCGGGGTTAGAAGAAGGGACGGAAAAATAAAAATAATAAAATAATCACTACTTTCATAAGGACAGGAGACATGCCCAACACCAGTAGGAATATCAAAGCTCCAGATCAAACAGTGTGGCCCATCTGACAGTAAAAGAAGGGACCTGCTCCATGTCCATCCTTTAGCCCCCAGATGTCAGACCCTATTGACTACTACCAGCAAGGAAGGCGTCAGACCTGCAGCTTAAATTCACAGAAAGCAAACAGTCAAGGGCTGATGGGTTGTGATGAACAAGTCTGCCCAACAATGAAATATATGGATATGTCCCCCAAACACAGGGCAGACTCAAAAGTCCCAGGCTCTGGCCAACACCTTGAATTTGGCACATCAGAAAAGGAGGGTGACCAGGAGGCCACCTCTGTTTTGGGACATGGTCAGGGCACAGGGATTCAAGCAGCAGTACTCAGTGTAGAGGCAGATGAGATAGCAGGGGGGCTGCACTGCCTTTTAGTCAACCAATTGCAAGACAAGTTCAAGCCTCGCAAAGCTTGGGGCCATGGCATACAGCCACGATTTCACATCTACTCCAGACACAGCCACCCACAAGTGTGTAATCACCGAGAGGCCAGTCATTTAACACTGGTGTAAATCTGTCCACAGGGTACCTGCTGTCAGACAGTAAGGGGCTTGAGTTTCCCACTCTACCAACTTTCCTGCAGACGTGGGTAACCTGATGCCCAGCCATCTACTGGCACAAAGAGATGCGAACAACTAGGTCGTGGTGACTTCGTACTGGATCAGTGATAATCGCTATATCCATGGAGCAAGACAGGATATGGAATATAGATTTCAAAGCAAATAAGCTTCAGAAAAAAAAACCCCTGAGGCAGGAGCTGTCTGTGCTTTCAGAGAGTACCTGCAAGCAAGGGCCATCCCTCTCAGCACAGGTGCCCTTTCCCAGTGGTCCTCACACTGCCCCACCTTGCAGAGGAGGTGACAGTCTCCCTGCCCACCTTTTTACTACGCGAACTAACTGACACTCTAGGACAGGTGAGATCACAAGATGAGCAACTCCCAGAATGACTTAATCAATGCACTTCTGCTACTTGCTTGAGTAGGAAAACTAAATTAATTAGCAGCAAAAATACTAAAAATGAGCTTGACTCAATCAACAAGCCTATTATTTAGCAAGATGACAATGGTCATTATCTAGCAGCAGGAACAAAAGTTGTGCCAACAGCCTGAGGAGCACAAACACTGCTTCTACCAGATATATGGACCAGAAAGTTATATAAAACAAAAAAGTGGAGTCTGGAAATGTGTTATCCATTTGAGAGGGAGAGCAAAGAGCTTTGGCTCAGACTTTTCTTCGGGCTTCAACGGCTGCATGTCATGCTTTATTTAAACAAACCTCAAGAGATTGCTAAGAACAACAGTGAATTTAGCTTTATGCTTAATAGTATGTTTTAAAAGGAAAGAAGAAAACATTCCAGCGCCTGCAGCTCTACCCTCCCCACCTGCCTGTGCAGACAGACTGTATTACCCACTCTTGGCACTCTGGCTGGTAATTCAGTATCACAATGCACAGACGCCAGTTACCATCAGGCAACACCTGTCTGATTTCTCAGCAGGCCCCTTCTCTGGAAGGTGTGTCAACAAAGGACTTAAAGGAGAAAATAAAACAGTTTTCTCCTCTCAGATGGAGAATATTTGCTAGAAAGTTCAGAAATCTCCTGGAAATAAGCACTTGGTGCAATACAAGCTGCAACAGCTTTTCACTGAGCATTCAAGTCTCCTGCAAAACTGATGCAGCAAAATCCCCCAAACACTACTGTAGAAATCTACCTCTAATATCTGTTTTACTGTTCAATTTAGCCAAGGGATTATGACCCCTAAGTCTTTAAGAGGAGCGAGGTTCAGTCAAATCTATGAATGCCGACGGATATCAACCTGAAGGTGATCCCAGAGGCTGGCTTATGGCATGACAGCTCCTTGAGCCCCTTCCGCTCAGATCAACATCTTTTGTGAACTTCTTTCAAGCAGTCACGTTTTAGCCCAACACAGTTACACACTAGACTCATTTTACTTGACATTTTCAAAGCCATTGGTCAGCTATGATTTCACCCCTATCCAACAAACCCAGTGAGGGAGGGGAAGCAAGGGGGAAGAACAGGTTATCAGAGTGGGAAAGAAACATTTACTTCCACCAAAGTATTCACAGATAAGAACAAGAATAGTCACAAAGAAATAGAAAATCACCTGCATAAGATTTATTCATTTAGGAGAAAAAAAAAAAGGCAGTGGGAATAAAGAGAACAACCTACTAAGAATAAAAATCAAAATTTACATGTGCATCTTAAGTGCTTTTACTTTGATAAAAAACTTTCCATTCACAAAAGAAACTGTTGGGGGCCTGGAGGGAACACACCAGATAGATGTGCTTGCACACGCACGCACAATCTTCGGAACTGACTTGGACCCAGAAGATGCTCAGAGAGAAAGTCCAAGAGCAGCTCTACGAGGAGTGCTGCAGACACGAACGTCTGCTGCCAGATTTAACTTCAGCTCAGTATAATCTTAACTCTACTGCTTACTAGCTAACTCCTTGTAGCTCCAGTTTGAGGTCCTCTATCTCATCAGGCTTCAGAGACGAACAGACAGCTTGTTGCTAGCAGATATAGCAGGCATTCAAACCAGGTCCTGTGATCATCAGCTCCAGTGTGCCTACAAATGCGTGACAGCAGCCCCCAGGCTCACAGCGCACCGCACCAGCGAGAAGCATCTGTGAGCATCTCTCGCCGTCCCTCGCAGGGGAAAACACCGGACACCTGGGGAGGACGGGAGCGGGAGGGGATGCTCACGCAGCCCCACACCAGTGCTTTACAGACATTTGCCAAACTTCTTCACCCCGGGGCAAAGGAAAAAACACGTCACCCTCTTTTCCCTCTTGAGAAAGGGCAGCGATTCACCCAGTGGAGCCCATCTTTGCAGCGACCTGAGCTTCATCTTCCCCTTGAGCTCCTCGGCCCCCTCCCCGCGCTTCCCCGCGCCTCACCCGGCGCGCACGAACGATGCTGCCGAGCTATTAAAATC
>NW_009734018.1:0-2669 GCF_000703405.1 Apaloderma vittatum
CCCACCGAGAGGGTGACAGCACCACTGGGGACAGGCGCAGTGTCCAGGCCAGCCACCCCAAATCCAGACTGCACCCCATAGCTGGGTCTGCGGGACATGCCGGGCACCAGCCGGGAGAGGGGCAGCGAAGGTCGGCCACTGGCCAGGCGTTGGCTGAGAAAGTTCTCAAGGGAGGCTGTAGGGAGCCAAGGAATCCCAGCACAGGCGGGGGGCGCCCCTCCCCCCCAAACAGGCTCCCTTAGGCAGAGAAATGCGTAAAATTTTCCATCATTCGCGGCCTCGTGTGCAGAGGGTAATCAGCCCCACCAGCAGCGCAGTGGCCAGAGGGGTCACAGCTTTCTGCTGCTGGAAATCCTCAACCTGCCATCCCTTCAGGAGGGCTTGGCATTGCCTGCCTTGTTCTCCCTCCTCCCTTCCCACAGGGAAGACCCTGCTGAAAGGGCGCACCTGGACAGGTCCAGCCTCCCCTCTCCCATCTCATCCGCTGAGCGTGAGATGATTTTAAGGCATTCTCAGCCAGGCGTGGGGCGGCAGAGGTGGGGAGCAGCCAGGGAAGCCACGCGGTTGTGAATCCACCGGATAACAGAGCGTTAGTCACATCCGCTCCTGCCAGGCAGGTCCAGACAAGGCGTGAGAGGAGATCCACTCTGGGACAGAGCGGCCACGGGGCCAGAGGGGAGGTCAGCACCCACCTCCGCCCGGGGCCAGGGGCTGCAGGCATGGCCCTGCCCCACAGGGACCAGGGTGGCTCCAGAGATTCTCAAGGGATTGGCAAATGACACTGAGCAATAACGCCCTATGCAGCTGCCCCGAGGCCACCACCATCCATCCCTCCTGGGGTCGGGGCCGACGGATTGACAGGCAAAAGTCCCAGAGCCTCGTCCCCCGCAAGCCAAAGTGCTGGCAGGACACACCACACCACTCACTCTCATTACAGCTTTCATCAGTGGCTCGTTTCCGAGCCGGCTTGCGCAGAGGAAATGATGAGAGGTGGCGGCGGCCGAAGGAAAACATGTGCAGGGCTGCCGGGGCAGGACGCAGGACACAAAGTGAGATCACACTTACCCCATGGAGAGCCGGCACCAGGTCACGCCGGGTTCGGGAAACTTGTCAGGCCCCCAGTGATTAATGAGGCACTGATCTGGCAGGGAGGGTGATGAGCAGCCAGGCAGATGCTCCCCCCACAGGGCTCAGAGGGATGGGAAGAGATTGGCTTGATGCTGGGTTGCCCACGACACTAGGGTCCCTTACTGCCTCCCAGGTCCCTCCAGACTTCCCTCCCCATGTGGAGAGTGGCCTGAGCTCCAACCCTACTCGGCTGAGGAAGAAAATTACATATATTTAAATCAACACCTTTTAGTTACATATATAAAGGAGGTCACAGCAATTTCAAGCAGTCACAGCCCAACAAAGCCACCAACTCCTGCTGGGGCTATGTGCCAGACTGGAGCACCTGGAAACAGCCGTTGACTCACAGCTCTTCCACCACCAGTTCAGCCAAAACATCCCCTCCCAAAAATACAGGTGGCTCGAAGTGCCAAGGGCAAACAGACCTGCATGGCAAAGCCTACCTCCCCTCAGCTTTCTAGTAAGACAGCTCTTGGACTTGCAGGCTCTACAAATAATTTTATTGAAATTTAACAAAAGTGGACAGATGCACTGGGTGGAAGGACCATAAGTAGTGTACATTTCCCAAACGCATGGGTCCTACCCACACTAAAGGAGCAAGGAGCCTAGTGCCAGTGAGTACGGTTCGGCTACACATCCACACGGGAAAGCACGTCGCACAGAAATCATTTAAAAAAAAATCAAAAGGAAAACTTCTGGGGATTTTTTTTTTTTGCTTGCTCCAACACCACAGTGGACACATACTATTTACAGAGACCTTCACATTTTTAAGATCCCTCCAGGTGCTCCCAAGGCCCTGCTGCTGCAGGAGGGCTGGAGGCCAGAGGAGGGGAGGGGGCCTGGAGGGCAGCTGCTCCGGGGGGCCAGAGGAGGGGAGGGGGCCTGGGGGCCAGCTGCTCGGGGGACCAGCCTGGGAAGAAGTGGGGCAGGACAGAGCTTGTTGATAGCCAGCGGAGGTTCACTGCCGCTCCAGTGACATGGGGAGGGGGCGGGAGAAGAGTTTTTTTTTGGAGAAGCATGTTTGACACCCTGGGGGAAGGGCAGGCAGCTTGTCAGGGAGCACAAAAGCATCCTTGCTAATCCGGTCTTAGTCTCCAGCCCCCCTGGGGTTCGGGCCTTGCCTTGTCAGATTTTTGGTTGGTCGCCAAGCGATGGGCTTCCCATCACGGTCCCTTCCCATCAGCCCTCTCCCCCTTCCTTCTCCTTCCACTGTACTCGAGGCAGGTTCAGTGCAGCTTCCCGTGCCCACGGTCAGCAGCAGGGCAAGGTGGACAAGGCAGCCCAGCCACGGCTTTCTCTCCTCTTCAGCAGCTCCTGGTCTCCTGCGGAGCCCGAGGGATGCCCTCCCCATGGAGATCCAGCCCGGGAGAAACTCGAGAGCAGGTGGTGCAAATAAGAAACACTTCAGTGGGGGATTGTTTTAAGACAAGACTCTCTGAAGCAAGCAGGATGGAGAACAAAAGATGTTGAAAGAAGCACCCAGCATCACAGTGTAGACCAGCTCCCTGCCGGAGCCCTGCCCTCCTGCTTCCCGGCCCGGT
>NW_009734018.1:2734-4484 GCF_000703405.1 Apaloderma vittatum
GGGACGGGGGGGAAAGGGGGGTGGACGGGAAGACGGCACCAGCCACGCCACTGTTATCTCCACGAAGCTGGGAATGTGGCCCCGCGCCCAGGCGGCTCTCGGTGGGCGTGGGGATGGATACATCCAACATAGACGCTGACAGGGCTGGCAGCCAAGTGCCAGCGGCTTAAATTAAAAATCGAGGTAGCAAACATCTGAAGTGCTTAGAAAGTAAATAAGTTCTGAAACGGAAGAGGAGGAAAGCCGAGCTGGCTGCTATGGGGAGCAGGCTCTGACCCAATTTAAAGCTGCGCCTACTGCCCTGTGGCCAGTCCTCCTCCACCTGCCCAGTGTGGAGGCAGCTGGGCAGGGCGGCCGGGGGCTCCCAGGGCTAGGGTCAGGCCTTCCCCTGGCCCGGCAGCAGCTGCCTCGGCACCCCAGGACCTGCACGCAGGGATGAGAGGTTTTTTGGTGCTGCCACAGTGACCTTGACATTTTCAAATGGGACAAAAGAGGAGAAAAGAGCAGGACCTTCCAAGACGGAGCAGAAAGCCTCCCTTTAAAGTGCATCACGCTTCTCCTCCTGCCGCCAGCTGGGACGCGGGAGGAACCACAGTTCACATTGCCAGGTTGATTTCCAAGCCGGGGCAGGCATACCGATCGACTGTTTCCAGGGGATGGGGAGGGAAGAGATTATTTCCTTCCTGCCTGGCTTTGTCAAGGCCCACCCCACCAGGAGGTATGTTCAACAGCAGCCAGGGGCAAAGAGGACACACCCTGCCCATCAGCCTGGCCCCACAGTAAGCGAGGGAGCCAGCTTGCTAACGGGGAAGGCAAGTCTGCCACAGAGCTGGGGACCTCGCTGCCACCAGCAGCAACCACAGACTGCAAAGCCGACCTCCCCAGAGCTGGTATAAGCGGGGAAACGCACAGGGGAAAGAGACTGAGGTCCAAGATAGTGGCATCTGATCTCCGTCCCCTTCCCTAGAGCGCAGCAGCCAGACAGATGTGCTTCGAGACCAGCCCCCCCTTGGCCTGTCCCATTCTTCCTCCATCAATGGACCCACCCAGGGGAGCACCATGTAACACCCCTGTCAAGTGACACACCACAGCACTGGCCATCTAAGCGGCCTGAGGGGCCTCGGGCAGTGTGTTGCCTTGCCCTGGCTCTCCCTGGGCTGCATACCTGAGAAGCAGGGGATTTTCTCTGGTGAGAAGTGCAGGCTCGCTCTCCCTTTTAACAGCTCAAACACAGCAGCTCGTTTGCAGTTCCAGTTACCCATCAAACGTCGGCTAGAGGCTACAAAAGGTATTTTAGTCTTCTGACTCAAGCGAGGATGTTTTTAAGCAGTCTTTGCACAAGGTCACACATCTCCTGTGAGGAGCGCTAGCCAAGTCTAGCGCAGCCTGCTCCGTCCCACCTCACGTCCTGGCGAGGGGAGAGCCACCGTCCCTGCCGCGCGCCCAGAGTCCTCCTTGGGGGGGAACACGATGCAGCCTCGCCTGGTGAGGCTGGGGGTGGTGGGGCAGGGCCTCCCGCCCGCAGGCAGAAACATCTGGCCGACTCACACCTCGCAGATGATCACTGGAAAATCCACATGAATGCGAGGGTGCTCTAGTTTCACTATGCCCTGGAAGGAGAGACATCGGTGAGCAGAGGAAACCATGAAACAACAGCCCCAGCCCTGTCAGTCACCCCGTTAGGACCGAGGATACGACGCCCTCAAGGAACAGGAGTCCCTGCAGCCGCCGTGACATCAGGTACGCCTGA
>NW_009734018.1:4570-6035 GCF_000703405.1 Apaloderma vittatum
TGGAGCTCAGCAGGGGGAGAAAGGAGCGAGCTGCTCTGCCAGGCACTGCCTGTGCAGCAGCTGGTGCGTGACTGGCAGATATTGGCCGTCTGGGCTTTTCATCCGGCACCTTTCATTCACGGGATTTAAAAGAATGAAAAGAGCTCTCTGAGAGAAAGCAGCTAGGGCAGCTGGCGCACAAGAAAAGCAGCTTTCTATCCAGAGAGGAGGATGCTGAATGCACGTTCCCTCCACGCCAGCTACAGGCGCCTTTCCCATGCTCCGTCCAAGCCTTCTCCTGTTACAGCACCATGAGGACTGGCTGGCAGGTGGGGGGCTGAGGGTGGAGGGGGGAGCCAGGGCTTGGGGCTGGGCCTACACTCGCAGAGCCAGAGAAAACCCTGAGCTAGCCAAGGGCTATTTAGTGCTGATGTCTCCTCTCCGGGGCTCAGCTGAACCTTCCAACCATGTGAAACCCTCCCCATCGAGGGGGGTGAGGAGACAGTCCCATAGTGCAAGCTTGTCTCTGTGAGAACGCCAGCCTGGGAAGCAGTGTGGAATCCTCCCCTCCCAGAACCACTGGGGTCCCACCCCTCAGGGGACACCAACAGCTTGCCCCAGATGCTCACTACAGCCACGCCTTTCTGCTTACTTAGGAAAGACATCTGCAGGGTCTTGCTCCAGCTCTGGTTTGAGTCCCTCTTTTCTCCATTTATGGTCCTTCAAAGCTTCCTTATACACAGGCTATCTTTCTTCTGCACTGAGACCTCAATTAGTGTCCCAGGCCCTGCCCAGCTTCACCCTAGTTGCTTTTTTTAAGAGACTTTTGCACTGAGGTGCAAAACGCATAGCTGTCAACATCACTGTAACTACAGAGCGGTCAGAGGGAACATACACACTCCCATCAGCAGGTGATGGGCTTTGGCTGTTGCTCCAGAAGGCAGGGCCTGGCACCCTGCAGCAACATGACACTGGCTGAGCAAGCACAGCACCCAGCACCTTGGGGAAGGCGGTCTGTGATGGGACACCATGTCCACGCACGGCTGTGTGGCACGTTGTGTCCCACAACACACACTCAGCTGAGCTATCTTATCTATCCTGGCAGCCTTAAAGGCCTGTGGGTGTAGAAGGTGTCACCAGTTCCTCTTCTCTTGTCACAGCCTCACTAGGTGACATGGGTGTGAGGCAGGACACACAGGAGCCAGGGCTCAAAGGCAGCAGCCAGGGGTGGGGCAGGAAGCCTTTGCCTTCCCAGCAAGAAGATGCCCCGAGGGAGAAGGCCTATGTGCAGGAGTTCTGGCTACACTTTGGTGCTCCCTTTTCCCCACCCTCCGCCACACGCTACCTGAGGTATCAGGTTCTTGTGGATCCTCTTCAGCTTGGCGCGCTTCCTCCCATTCTTCGTAACGATTGTCTCCTCGTAGAACTCGTGGGCGAGATCCCCATCTTCATCATAATACATGGAGCTGCCGAGAGCAGAGGGGAG
>NW_009734019.1:0-3800 GCF_000703405.1 Apaloderma vittatum
AACGGGAACCCTGGGCTCCTGGCAAACCCTGGTGTGGTGGAAGACCTAGCTGGGTAGAGAGAGACCAGGGAAAGTAAACTCTCCAGTAAGAGAAGTGTGGATAAAAAGTGCTGACCCCACTCGGAGACAGGCTTTGCAGAGCAGTTCCGCGGGGCACGCACCTACTGCCACCCAGGAGTCAGCCACGAGACCTTCAGGTGCCCAGAACACAAAAGTCACTCCAGAGCTGAATGCTGCCAAGTGCTGATCCAGCAACGACCTCACACGGAGCCCCTTGAGCTGGACCCAACGCCGCGAAACTGCAGCGATGGCCTTCGCAAAGGGAAGCCTTTGACTGTTAGAGACCTGGTGCTGGGAGCTCAGATCCACTTTCAGTGAGCGGCGTGGTTGCTCAGTCAACAGATACATCTGCTGCCTCAAGGCCCAGCAGATCAGGCACTTGGGGCCCTGGGTTTTAGACAGAGAAAGAGAATTTTACTATCTTCTTGAGTGAGTTTTTTAACCCAGCAGGGCTTGTAGAAGACTGCTCAAATCACTGTTGCCCTGTTCACCGCCCACAAGGGACCCTGGAGCGTGACAGCTTATTTTCTCTAGATTATCTTGATCTTGCTGGACACTGAGCGAGTGTGTACCAAAGCACGAGGTGTATTAGAAATGCCTAAACAGCAACAGATTGTCTGACGGGACTGTCATCCTGTCATGAAATATGACATGCATCCAGCCCAGGAGGAAGAACTGGATTGCTGTTCACTTTAGTGCCGGCTGAGGCCATGCAAGATTATTCCGTATTTCAGAGTCTCATTCATCAGACCTGAAGGATACATTTCTGCAGCACAAACAAAATGTGGCAAAAGTCCCAAACCACCTACATCTCTTTAGCTGCGCCTTTATATGAAACACGTTGCCATTTCACAGGCACCTCTATGAGGGATTTTCCCTTTTCTGAACTCAATTTCCTCTAGCTTTTGAACAAAAACACATCTCTGACATGAGGGATGCAAAGCTAGAGACAGCATGGCTTGGTACAGAGCAATGGGGAATTTGCCAAGCAGCAACAAAATGGAGAACAAACAAGAAAAATAAAAGGCAATTTAATGCAGAGAATTTATCAAAGGAGCAAAAATACTTCTCAAGCAGCATCACTGACTGCCCTTCTGCTGGAGGACATGCTGGAGGGAACTACGAGCATGAAAAAGGAACAGCAATGACAAAGCAAACACAAGTAAAAAGGTGGGAACAAGCCTACGAGCTGGTGGGAGCTCCCCACCATGTGCCTTGTCAAAGGCACAGCCTCCACCAAGCACCAGCTAGGACATAACTAATGTCAAGTGGACGCAGTATCTCTGGAGCAGATTCCACATGGTGGGCTCAAGAAAAACAGGAGAGACTGTTTTGTTTTTCTCTTGCTCAGTGATAAATGAGACCTGACACCCTTTCCCAAAGGCTGAATTCATCAACTCCAGAGCTTACAGGTAATTAGATCCAGAGCCATGGTGGGATTGTCTCTAGCAGTCATGGCAGCATTTTGTTCCTCATGCTTTTCTTGGGATCCTATAACCAAACTTCCCAGGGGCTACAGCAACGCAAAAGGAGCATTTTCTTGTGTTACGCCCTTCAGCCAAGCAGATGTCCAAGTTTTTTGGTAATTATAGGCCTTTGAGAGGGCACTTCCTCCGGGGTGGCTGTGGAGGAGCCCAGCAGAACCACCCAGCACCAGGAGTCACAGTTTCAACTTGGAGGGAATCATAAAAATCCACCTCCTGAAGATGTACTTTAGCCACAATATTAGCAGCAGTACTCCTGTGTGTGACAACATCTCACCAAGAAAAGCAAATTTTCATGAAGGGTTGACTGAAACATAGACAGTCAAAGCCTGAGAGCAAGCAGTATAGCCTAGGACTCGATGTATTTTGGAAAGCCTACAGCTGGTAGTCAAGTGGACACTTCCTCAGATGAGTGTTTCAGGCTTTCCTCTCAAAAGGGATCCTATGGTAACTCCTTCCTTACACACCAGTCTTTTCCATCACTTTACTCCATTCAGATCTTCTCCAGGGTTCAGCTGTTTGCCCGGTCCCAACAACTGCTCTCAGATCTGCTTTCTCAGCCTCAAAAAAGCCTTGGGCAGTGAGATCCTCAAAGCCTGGCACCAGTCCGTGAAATTTCCTTTTGGTCTCTTTGGTAGTCCAGCATCTCCAGCAAGGGCCGTTTGGTGGGAAGTGAAAAACTCCAGAGCCAGGTGGTTTGGGATAGGAACCCTGAGGAAGCTGTTAAATGCCCCCAGCATGGTGCGGCAGGCAACCTCCGCAAATGAAGGCAAACGTGGGGATGAAGCAGTCCACATCTCTTTATCTTCCGCTGATATTTTGGATGAGGAAACCTTTTGTCCCACATTCCTAGAGAAGGATGTGTGCAGCGGGCCATGTAGGACACACTGGAATTGCAGAGCAAACCCAGGACACAATGGCAGCACCTGAGCTATCGGGTGATCTTCAGCAGCTGGGAGCTGAACCACAGGAGATGCCAGCTGGGGGTGGTTAAATGACAAGACGATATAATCCAAACATGTCCATCACAATCAAGCAAGGACCCTGTGACACAGGTAAAATTGCTTTTGTTCACCCAAAAGATCAATATTGTCAGGATGAAATAATATGTCAGCCAGTGTGAAGAACTCTGCCTGACCACTGACAGTCAACAGGCAGAAACTCCCTCTGAAAAAAAATATTATAAAAAAAGATCCTGAATACACTGCCACTTTCCAAATCACCGTATTCACGACCTTTCTTGCCAGGAGCTGTAGCTCATCTCCAGATTTCTTGGAAGAACAATTTTCTGTGAACACAGCTTATTCTGATGTAGGAAATTCCTCAGATTTAATCAGGTTCTTTTCTATTATATCATCAGAGCTAATCAAACTGCCAGAGTCCCATCTGAAGAGCGCACTCCTCGGTGAATGTCAAAATTTACTCCACGTAGGACTTTCCTCAGAAACCCATTGTCACAGGCAGTTTCTCATTATGCTCATCTAAAACTCTCTGGTCCTTCAGCAGCTTCTTCCCCTCGCCCCCGCACGTCTGCTTTGTTTTGCACTGGAGTTAACTTTGCATATGTGGTTTGTTGTGGTTTTTTTTTAATATAACATCAAATCTCTTAATTCTCTGACCCAGAAATCAGAGACAATCCTCATAAAAATCTGGGACAAAGAAGACGCAGCTGCACGCGCACAGCAGCAAGAGCTCCCGAAACTCCCAAATCTACCCATTTAAAGTGATTTTGATTAAAGAAAGCATTTTGAGATCTGTTGCTGTCAGATCTCAGGTTATTTTGAAAGCAAATCCTTGGCTTTCAAGTGCAGCTCTGCTCTGAACAAGACACTTTAAAGAGTGACGATGCGGCGGCCCAGGTTTACCATCAGCTGGCGATTCGCACCAGAGACACGAGGATTTTTCTCCCCCATGTTGTCACCTCCACGATGCCAGCCGAGACCCTGGAGACCCACACAGGGCACACGCCCGCTCCCACAGCATCCAGAAATAACGGTTCCCTCAGCCACAGCATGACCTTTCCCGGAGCCGCAGAGCCCGTTCCTGCAGCGCTTTCGCCAATGAGTAAATAACGAGAAATTAGTGCGCGGCCGGGCGATGAGTCAGAGTGAGCTGCCGCTGGCACTAATGAACCCTCTGGGACAAAGCAGGGGATCGGAGACATCCAAGCCCCCCCGCCGGTTTTGTGACGACATCGCTCATGTCACACCCCTGTCACCGCCGTGTCCTCGGCAGGACCGAGGCGCGTGGCCCTGC
>NW_009734019.1:3846-5376 GCF_000703405.1 Apaloderma vittatum
CGGGGGCTGAATTTAATGAGGAAGAACAACAAAAGGTTGCAGGCTGAGTCAGGCAGTGACCTCCCCGGTGACAGTGCCAGGAGTTTTCAGGGGCAAAAGGAGGGTACAGAGGTGCAGCTCCACCACATGCTGCCACCCAGGATGGGAGCATCCAGCCAGCCAGGAGCTGCTTCTACCCCCACCTGATGCTTCACTGCAGCACCCAAGGGTGAAGAGGGAGGCCAAGGTGGGAGCTCACCTGCTCCAGCTCCAGCACCATCCGTGGGGTAGTCCCTAGGGACAGCAGGGTTTCACCCACCTGCTCTGAACCCTTCCTGAAGGCAGAGTCTCATTAAAGCGGGTAATTTATCTTAACTACCCTGGGTAATTCACACGGCTGGGTCCACAATAGCAGCCAAGCCAGGAGGAAATTGCATTACTGTATCTGAAGGTCTGGGGTGCTCAAATCTGAAAGGGAAGTAGCGGTTCAAACCAGCCAGGGCTTTAATACCAGATTAAATGCTTTCAAAAGAGCCTCTCTATTTGAAAGCTTCCAGCCAGCCTTTTGTCAAGCCAATTTAGTTTGCATTGTACTTTGGCTTCAAGAGTGTCCTGGTACCTTAAAATGTAACCAGCAGCACTTTATTTTACTTTTTAACACGGTAGCTTAACTCTCTTGGAGGAGAATTCACAGACCTGGGATGGCCACTGCTCCCTATGGGAAGGGAACGAAGTGGCTCAGTGGCAGAAGGGCTGAGCAAAGCTCCTCTCTCCAACACCACTGGTCTGACAGCGTTATTGTTCAGGGAATCTATTGAGCATTTTGTCCTGAAAGATTTGCCATTTTAGAAGACTGAATGAAGCTCCAACTGGGATTATCAATTTTTAATTTCCCCATTAGCAGAAACAGAAGGTTACAAGTCTGGTAGTTTCTCCTGATGGAACGAACAGCCTATTTCCACACGAGGATTTTGCTTTAAGAGGGCTAATTATCCCAAGCCTTGAACCAGGAGGTAAGCCCTGTCTCAAGGACACCGTGCCAACCCTAGCTACTAAAATGCAGCAATTTAGGAGAGTGCCCAGCTGATCCCGGGGCAGGTGGGAGCAGGAGGATGGATGGACGGGATGTGCAGCTGTATGTGGGCATCAGGCAGCAGCAGAATGCTCCTTCCCCAGAAAGGACCCCAGACACAGCAAGGAGCCCCTTCCCAAGAATGGGCCAAGTTCTGCTTTGAAACTCGGCACCTGGGAGACAGGGGTCACAGACTTGTAAGAAACTGCTGCTCCCTGATGTGGAGACACAGAGGACCCTCTGTCTGTCCCCCCCAGCCCACCACAGGCAGCCGGGGTGGGGGGAGACAGCATCACAGGGCTCTGTGCCACCCCGGCTCTCCCCACAAGCGCATCCTTGTCATTCAAATGAGAAGCTGTCACAAAGGCAGGGCCCTGCCCTGAACAAAGAGCCGCTTGGGATGGCGGCAGAGGGGGGCGCGGGTCCCTGGTCTCCACTGATGAATGCAAATGCCTCCATCCCCCGGGAGCAACTTCTCT
>NW_009734019.1:5441-8275 GCF_000703405.1 Apaloderma vittatum
GCAAACCCCAGCTGGAGAAACGCCTGGGGGGCACGCACAGACCTTCCCTGTCACCCCTGACCACACAGTCAAGAAAAAGCAGCTCACAATCTCTTTTTTTTTTTTATTCACTCATACTCTTGCAACCAAACTAAAACTTCCCTGACACTCACACATCCCTTGGCCACTGACACCAGAGCCCACATCTAAAAGGGACGATCGCTGTGATGCCAAACCCGCTGCCAACTCCCACCCTGAAACCCCAGTGCCAGGGCAGAGCATCTCCTGCGGGGCCAGGCTTGCTCAGTGCGCGCCGAACCTGCAGTGGGCAGGTACACAGCCCCGTGAGCTGGAGCTGCCTGCTTAACAGCCAGCTCCTTTGCAAACCAGCAGGTCCCCAGGTCAACACCTTCAGTGTACAGACTCCACCACGTTGGCTCTTCTGAAAATATAAAACTTGAAGGTAGACCTCCCCTCAGACCTGGTTCAAAGCCCAGTGAAGTGTGAGCTTTTATTACTCGGTTACTACTAATGTATATAAAGTTTTTGCTGCTTGCCCCCCTGAGACACTCAAGCCCAAAAGCCGTAAAAAGATGCAATTTGTGAACGCCGGGCGCTGCAGTGAGGAGAGGCTGAGGGGGTTTACTGTAACGGCAGCGGTGCAAAACGCAAAGTAGTAAATTTCAAAAGTGACATAAAGTTCAAGGGAAACACTCAAGTCAAGCTCCGCTCAATCTGCTATTTTATGCTCTCTTTGTTAGAGCAGCTAATGGAGAACAATAAAAACATTAATAATCAAGCTAGATTTATAAACTGGGCAGGATATTTCACTAGTAATGAAATCTGGAGAATCATTCAATATTATATTGCTTTGGGCAGCACTCTAACAAGAATTGCCTTTGAATTATGGCCCTCTTTCATTTTGCTGAACTTTAATTTGGCCCAGCATCAGTGTTTCATTTAAAGCAAACCTAGAGCAGGACTTGAGCAGAGGACACAGCTCAGAGGCACAGCCCTGCTCGGTGCTGAAAGCCTCTCTCGGCTGCAAGGGAGAGTATATGGGATGTAAAGTAAAAGCTCTGTTGACATTGTGCTCTACTTACTGCAGAGAATTGCCAATATAATTTTCAAAGGTTAACAGAGCTTTCTATTGCCGTGGTTTCATGCTTCCTAGTTTTCAAATATTTGGTTGAAATGCATCACAGATCTTTAATTTCTTAGTTGCTTCATAAAGCAGATGTCAAATAATTCTTCTTAAAGCTCTTACTTCCCATGCAGAGGTATTTTCCTGACAAACACCTCTGAAAATACCTGTCATTTTCTACTCCTGCTGCTCTTTAGGGGGCAGAAGCACAAACCTGCTTCACAATCAACCTCTTCATAATCCCACCAGCACCGTCTGGAGCCAGAGAGATGTATTTGCCCCAGCAAGCACATCCACTGGAGAGAGAAATCACCCAGACACCCATATCACATCATCTGCTCAGCACTTCCCAGCCTGAACAGGGCTTGGTCTTAACACAGGACTCTAATCCCCTTCTCCTGCAGTTCACTTCTGCACTGTTCTCACCATCCCCGGCACCTTTTACTTCATGAGACCGCCACAGCTCTTCGGCATGGCTTTGAGCTACTGCTCAAATCCAGTTCAGGACAAAGAAAAGATACCTTAATGCCTGAAAGCTGTCAGTGATAACTAATAAGTCCCTTCGAGTATTAACATTTAACCTGTAAAAGCTGAGTGCAGCATGTACGGCAGCAAGGGTAAAAGCAGGTCAAAGACGAAGTTTGAGGCAAATTGATTGGGGCAGAATACATCAATTCATATGCTGTTTGCATGAAATATTAATTCTAGCTTTAACATTTGGTTATAGAGGAAAGCAAACACACCCTAATGGTGCAGATGTGCCTTATTTCTCCCACATTTTCTACTCTGCTAGGAACCGATGGGCAACAATATGCTTTGTCCTTCCCAGCAGGTGTTTGAGCAGGAGCCTGCGAACCGGAGCACACGCTCAGCGGCTGAGCCTTGGCGGCAGCATCCTAGCACACAGCTCCATGCAAGCCCTGCTCGTTAGATAACCCAGCCGTGCTGCACATCTTCCCTCCCTCCTTCACAGCAGTGCACAGAAAGCATTTTGAAATTTGCTGAATTTCAGGGAATTTCCCCAAACTGGTGGGTCCAGCCTCAGGACTGCTCATCCATGCCCAGCCACAGCCAGCTTTCTACCACCCAGATTTAACGTTGCCGTGGGGCTTCTCTGAGCTACGGCTGGTACCAGAAACTTTTCCTCCCTCAAGAGAAAAGCCTCCATCTCTCCCCTTTCAGAGTAGATGGCATAAAGCACCTTGACCTGGCAGGGACATGACCAAAACTCTCGCTGCCTGCTAAAACCTGTCACCTTGCTGCAAACCAAGCAGACACCTGTGAGCAGAGGAGGAGAACCACAAGGATGCCCACGCTGCACAGACCACAGCAACGAAGCCAAGCCTACCAGTGCTGAGCAGCCCCTAATACATCCCCGAGCATGTCCCAGCCCTCGGGGATTGCTCCTGCTCCGAACGTGCTATTTATCCCGCTTGCTGGCAGGAGTTGGTGTGGTTCCACCGCAGGCAGAGAGCCCTTGAGAGAGGCCAGCCCTTTCCCAGCGCCTGAGAAATCACCACCCATATGTGAACCCTGGTGGGGCCATCACCCCGCGGATGCTGGGCTGGGGGAAAGCTGGGTCACTGCACCGGGGTGCAGGGGGCACAGAGTGGGGGGGGATGCGCAGTGGTTGCAAGGGGATGCGCCGTGCACCGGCTGTAAGGGAGGGGGACACTGGCCTCAAAAGGGCTCCACGCAGTGGGCATGAAGC
>NW_009734020.1:0-7670 GCF_000703405.1 Apaloderma vittatum
TGAGAGGAGGCAGGGGAGCTGCGGGTGGTACCCCGGCCCGGCACCCCAAGGCGGGGGGATGCTTCCAGTCACCCCCCGCTCCACCCATTTGGGCAGCAGCAAGGGGTATCTGCTGTTCGGGTTTGGTTTTTTTTTCCCCTTAGGGCAAGCTCTGTGTGTTTTTAGGGTGCAAGGGAGAATGCTCGCCGTGACAGGGGGGTGTGTGGGTGCTCAGGGGTGCTGGTCGCCATCTCCAGCAGGAGCCCCCCCTCCTTGGGGTCAATCTCCAGCTTTGTATTTGGCTTGTAATTGTCATTTTCCTCACATTTGTGAGGATGAGGAGGGCAGAAACCCTGCCAGGGTGAACAAGGGACAGGCGCAGGGAAGAGTAACTCAGAGCGGTGCAAGCTCAGGGAAGGAGACAGAACGTTTTCCCCCACAAAAAGGGGAGCAAAGCATCCCCCCTCCACAGCCCGTTTACAAGGCGGAGGCTTTTACTCTGCAAAGTAGCACCATGGGCTGGCTCAGGTAACTCCTCGTGGAGCTTAGGTTTGAAATCGAGGGCCACCTCCTTTCAAAGTGATGTTGTTACCCTGGAAAGCAGAGCCTGGGAGACACGTGGAAGTTGAGCAAACCACAGGGGACTTTGCTGCTAACCTGCTTTGAATTTTGAATCGTCTTGTGAAGTAAGAACTGTGTGGCTTTGTGGGTTTTGTTTTACAGCAAAGGCTTTTGTGATGCTCTCGTCAAAAAAAGAAATGTAACCCTTGTCTATCTGGAAGGAGTTTGTTGCTGAGGGAAGGTGTAGGTGCAAAGTCCAGAGACTCCAAGAAAACGGTTGATGATCCCAAGTTACCACCTCTGAGCTGAGCCTTTCGGCAGGGTGGCGCATTCTTGTTGCCTTCCCATCCCCAGATGTGCCCCCTTGGTGACCGACCCAGAAGATAGCCAAGTGCCTGTGCAGGGCCAGATAGAGCTGGAAGAAGGTCAGGACAGGCTGAGCCTGACTGGTGGCGGCCAATAGATAGATGATTGGACCCACAGGAGGTCCATTCAGTTGTCCGAGGTGCTCATTTTTGTTCCTCACGTGAGCCATAGCAGCAGCATCTCCAGATGTTTCTCACCCCGCCAACGTTGCCACCCTCGATAATAACAACGCAGGTGTCTGCAGTCTCAAGGTGAGGACTCACACATGCCTCCGCCTCCTCCTCCTCTAAAAGCAGCAAGGCATGACAGAGCTCAGCCTCTGGCTTTTCTTCTGCCCCAGGCTGCTCCCTGGTGTTACCAGCAATGGTAAAAACTGGGTGAGAAGAAGGATCCCACAGAGATGTGCTTTGCTTGGAAACAAGGGTATGATTTAATCTCTGTACGTTTATCTCTGTACCCAACCGTTACCTGGAAATGCGTCTGCGGCCATGGCTCATTTCAATTTGAGCCCTGCATCCCCTTTATGTCTCTTGGCAGGGTTGAATTCACATCAGTCATTGACCTTGGCAGGTCCAGCCTTCCCCAGCCAGCTCCGATCCCTGTATGATGCTTAACACAATGTCCCCATATCCCACAGGCCACCACCACTGTGTACGTCACCGTCTTGGACGAGAACGACAACGCTCCCACTTTCAGGCAGCAGCTCTATGAAGTGACCCTCGACGAAGGTCCTGCCACGCTCAATGCCACCCTCATCACCGTGCAGGCCCTCGACCAGGATGAGGGACCCAACGGCACGGTTACCTACGCTGTCACTGAAGGCAACATCTTGGATACCTTCCACATTGACAGCGCCACGGTCAGTGAAGGGTGCCGGCCCCATCCCAGACATGTCCCTGTCCCCTCTGCCTTCACTCCCAACTGATCTCCCTCTGAAATTGCAGGGACAGATCCGCACAGTGAAGGAGCTGGACTATGAGATCAGCCACGGGCGCTACACCTTGATCGTCACTGCCACTGACCAGTGCCCCGTCGTGTCGCGCCGGCTGACGTCGACTGCCACGGTAGGGAGCCGCCAGCGTTGGGGTTGCAACACTCGTGATGGTCAAGAAGTTCTCCCTCGCACAAGCAGTTTCACATCTCCTTCCAAGTGGTCACCAGTCGCATTTTTTCCCAGCTGCGGAACGTTTGCCTGATCGCTGCTGGCCTGGTCCCTCATGGGGATCACAAAACAGGAACATTAATTAGCCCAATTACTTGGTCCTGCAAAGACAGAAACAGAAGAAATTCCCAGAATTTCTTCTAGGTTACATTATGGTGCCGTTAGAGATCTCCTTGGTTCTTGCCAGAAGGGACGGTAGATAGGAAGGCATTGCTAGAGCATTAATTTCTGCTTCATCTTTATCTTCTTAGATAATTTAGCTGCTTTTTAAATTCCTTTTTTATTCCTTGTATGGAATGGCTCTTATATTTCTCTTAGGCCATAGTGACCTAAACTTAGTGCACCGCTGGAAGTGTGGGGAGGGCAGACTAGCAGCTCCAAAACAGACATTTTGCAGGAATTTATTATTTTTGTGACTGAAACCAAAGTTGGATGGGTTGTACGGCAGACATCGTCCATGCCCACATTGATTTGGGAGTCTGCAGGAGGAAGGGGTGGTTAGATCTTCCGTCTTGTCTCTGTGTCGTGGACCATTATGCCTCGCCCAAATACTGAGCCAAGCTTTTAGGAGGATGTTTAGGGATTATTTAAGGTCCCAAGTGATGGGAAATCCATCACCTTGGTAAGACGTTCCAGTGTTTGTTTTCTCCACTGCTAGGAAACGGAGCAGAAACTCAGATATACTCTGCTGTAAAGGTTAGATTTAGCCAACAACAAATGCCCATCTGATGGATTTTACTCTCCTTTAACCCAGGAAGTGGGAAATCTCCTTTTTCAGTATCTTTCTTGTGCACCAAAGCTGTATAAATCTCTTCTCTGTGGTGTGACTCAGTTGAAAAGCAAGATTCAAGTTCGTTGGATCCCCAGCTTTGCTGGCAGCACTCATAGTCTGCTCGGTCCTAAAATTTGCTGATGCGTTCCCCTTTTGAGATCTGCAGAGCTGATCTTCAGCCAGCCAAGCGTGTCATAACAAGGGATGTTAAGAGGGGAAGCATGGGTGGCATTTCGTGTTGGAATAAGGATGCAAGCTGCAAATTTTTCAAACTTTAGGAATGAAGCCCTTGGTGGAGGAAAAGAAGTGAGCGAGCTTGCAGCTGGCTGCGGAGATTGGGTCTCTCCAAACTCATGGCTTTGGTGGTTGAATCCATGTCTGTGGGTTCTTGTCTATCCAGACCGGGTTTCAGGGCGTGAATGTGGAGAAGGTTTGGCTTTTGCATTGACTTCTCCATTGTGGTGTGTGGCCCAGAGGTTGAAAAGGGCCACACCTCAGTGTGACTGGAGTTTCGTGGCATCGCCATACGAAGGGTATGGTCAGAAATAACTGAGTTTGAGTCTCCTAACTGTGAGCGGGACGTTTGGCGAACCCAGCAAAGCTGAAAACGGGAGAGATTTTGCGATATGTCTTCCCATGCTCATGGGCCAGGTGGTCTCCCCTTCCACCCTTCTCCTCTCACTGCCCTCCACCTTCTCACCCCAACCGTAGGTGCTGGTGAACCTCAACGACATCAACGACAACTGTCCCACCTTCCCGCAGCCCTATGAGGGTCCCTTTGACGTCACGGAAGGGCAGCCCGGCCCACGTGTCTGGACCTTCCTGGCCCACGATGGCGACTCGGGACCCAGCGGGCAAGTGGAGTACAGCATCGTCGCTGGGGACCCCCTCGGTGAGCATCATGCAGGGGGCATCACCTCTCTCTCCTGGCTGCCCCAGCCATGGAGGAACCCAGCTTGCAGGAGCTTTTCAGAAAAACTATCCTCCCTCCCAGCGCTGCTTCTTCTGCAAATTCAGCCTTTCGACACCAGGAAATCCTGTTCTGAGCAACAGGAAGCTTAACCTGTTCGTGGCCGGCTCCGGGGGTGGGGAGTGACTGTGGCTTGTGCCACAGGATGGGGGGAAATCAGTTAAACGATAAAGGGGAAAAAAAATCCAAGAAATAAGGCAGAAAGAGAGACACAAGCTCACAGCCCTGTCCCCTCATCCCCATGGGGTTTGCAGGGCTTTTGGGGACTGAGTTTCTCTGCAAAGGTGCAGCTCGAGCCCCACCAGCACCACGGAGGAGCAGGTGGCAGAGGAGCAGGGAGCATCCCTGACCATGGGGACCTAGGACCTTAGCTCAGGGTATCTGGATGGCAGAGCCCAGCCCCATCTCCCAGCTGACCCCACCTCAAAGCTTTTCCAGAACAACCAGCTTCGGAGTGGGATCCGTGCTGCGTAGCCCGATCTGCTCTGGCCACCACAGGGCATGGGCAGGTGCTTGGAGGGCAGTTTGCATCTTCAGAAAGGTCCAGCCTAGGGGTGTGAGCTCCTCTGATTTGTCCATTCAACCCATCTCCTGCTCCTGCTGGTACCTAGTGTGCATCCAGGATAGTCCTCCCATGTCTGCAGTAGCAGGGCATGGATTTGTCGCCAAACCAGATGTGGTGCTTGTCCCCTCCGGGTCCAAAAAAAGCCATTCTCCTGGGGAGCCTGGGGCTACTCGTAGCAGCACGGCATGAGCCAAGGCCCTGCTGTCTCTGCCAGGGGAATTTGTGATCTCCCCAGTGGAAGGGGAGCTGCGGGTGCGGAAGGATGCTGAGCTGGACCGCGAGAACATCCCCTTCTACAACCTCACCATCGCTGCCCGGGACCGGGGGGTGCCCCCCCTCAGCTCCACGGTGAGTCCCCAGGTGCTGACTCCCATCCCCAGCTCCTTCCTCCTGGTCTCTGCCTTCGCTCTCCTGTCCTCCTCCTCTTTCCTCTTGTCCCTGAGGCTTTCCTTGCCCAGATTGTTGGTGGGCTGAGTGGAGAACCAACCTCTTGCCCAGGAAGGGGGGCAAAACAGAGAAGATGGGAGGGCTGGCAACAGGTGCCGCACGCCCACACCATTTCTCTCCCGGCAGGTCCTGGTGGGCGTCCGTGTGCTGGACATCAATGACAACGACCCTGTGCTCCTCAACCTCCCGATGAACATCACCCTCAGCGAAAACGCCCCCGTCTCCAGCTTCGTCACCCGTGTCCTCGCCCGGGACGCAGACAAGGGGCCCAACGCCCTCCTGACCTTCAACATAACAGCGGGCAACACGGAGAATGCCTTCTACATCAACAGCACCGTATGCCCCCGGGAGGGTGGGGCACCCCCGGCCTCAGACCCCTGCCTTCCCTGGGCACCCATGAGTGCTGTCTGGCAGGAGATGCCACTGGGCAAGCGTTCCTCAATGCTCTTTCCTCCCTTTTTTCTCGGTAGAGTGGCGTTGTCTACGTGAACCGCCCGCTGGACAGGGAGCGGGTGGCAGAGTACAGGCTGACTGTCACGGTGAAGGACAACCCTGAGAACATACGCAATGCCAGGCGGGTAATTACAGATGCTGACAGAGCCTCCAGCAGGGCAGATGAGAGAAGGGGTTCCTGCTGTGGCCAAAACCAGGCAATGCATTGACCCACGACATTTCTGGTAGCAGCCTTGTTCCCCAAAAGCATTTGGAGGTCACAAGGAGGGGGCTGCAACTCCTTCCCCAGCAGAGAAAGGACCAATAGATTTAGGGCAAATCCAACATTGCATGTTGGCTCGATGCAGTGGCAGTAGGCATCGCAGAAGGTGGGACTAACTTGGGATGGAGAGTTGGGCAACCGCAGTGACTCATTTGGTCCTGCCAAGATGTCCCATGCATCACCCTCCAGGGTACAGGTTGCGAGGGGATGACCAGAACCGGGGTGAGGGCCCCTGCAGACCCTTCAGGATAGTCCAAGTTGCAGAGCATTGTGATTGCACAGGGCTCCAGCTTTGACAAGCGCCAAGCTGGAGGTGGAAGAGGCAGGAGGAGAGCTCAAGGAAAGGGCACCGTGGTCATCGCCCTCTTGTCCCTGTTTTCTTCAGGATTTTGACCTGCTGGTCGTTTCCATAGCAGATGAGAACGACAACCGACCCCTCTTCACCCAGAGCTCCTACCAGGCTGAGGTGATGGAGAACTCACCCCCGGGTAGGTCTTTCTTCACTCTCTTATCTGGCTCCTGGAGATTGCCTTTGGAGTCAGGCGAGGGGAGGTGTCTCCTGGCCATCATGGAGAAGACAATGATATGGAGCTCAGTGGGACGGGGGATGCTGAGCACAAGGGGCTCCTGCCGATCACCTGGGGAGGTCACCCTCAAGGAGACCGTAGCTTTGGTCCACGGTGCTGGTAGAAACCCTTCCTGGCACAGGTCAGGCACAACTCTGTGAGAAATGGGCCCCGTTTGGGAATTGCTAAGCTGCAGACAGCAAGAGGTGCCCATGGTCTGAGCCGAGTCCTGAGGGCAGCCTTGAGACCCAGTGTCCCTGCAGGGGAGGGGGTGTCATCTCTCCATCACCAGCACCTGGAGCCACCTTTCTCCAGGGGCTAGAGATAAAACAGTCCAGCCCATCCAGGTAGACATTTCCAGCACAGACCTAGAAATTTTCTTCTTTTTAATTGTTTTTTGCCTTCCTGCCATTTAAATTGCTTCCTGCTCCAAGACCTCAGGTATCACCCTATCCTGCCATTGAGGGACATCCCAGACAAAGGGTTTGGGTGCCTCCAGGTGATGCCCATCTGACGGATGTATCTGTGTGTTTGTTTTTAGCTGGACTTCCCACCGCCTCGCTTGGGCCTCACCAGTCGGTCTGCAAGGCTGCAGCAGCCACCCCTCCCCTGCTGCCTCGTGCCCCGCGAGGCCCTGCTCTGTCACATCCTCCATCCATTCATTGCCGTCCCTCATGCGTATCCAGGGAGGGAGGGGTACATGGGGGATCTCTGCAGGGGGTTGCCACCCTCCCTAACGCTTATTATCCCATCCAGGGACTCCTGTCACAATGCTCAATGGACCCATCCTAGCTCTGGATGGTGACCAGGGCAGCAACGCCGTGGTGACCTACCATCTCATGGAGGCATCCCTGGAAATCTTTGTTATCAACAACAGGACAGGTGAGGTGGCTCAGAAGGTCTCCAGTCCCAGCCCAGGGCCACCAGGCAGCCACAGAGTCTGTCACCGGGCTTTTCCCCTTCTCCAGGTGTCATTTCAGTGAAGCCCAACAGCGCGATAGACCGTGAGGCTTTGTCGGACCCTCACCTGGAGTTCACACTGGTGGCTCGTGACGTGGGGGGGCTGAACAGCACTGCCAGCTTGACAGTGACTGTCCTGGATGATAACGACAACCGGCCTGTCTTCCAGCCGGCGTCCGTCACAGCGTGGCTGCGGGAAAACAGCCCACCAGGTCAGGAGAGGAGCAGGGCGGGATGTGAGGGCGGGCAGTGCGGAGACCTGGGACTGGGAAGATCCAGCTCCTAGTGTTAGGGCTGACCAGGATGGGGTCGAAAGGAAAATGTGGGAACGAGGGCTGCCCACATTGCTTGATAGTGTTTGCCTTGGGAGCAGGGGCTTGTTGCTGCTGACATCCAACCTTCGCTTGAGCTGGCCACGTCTTCCCTTTCTAGGCTTCTCCATCCTCCAGGTGACAGCCACGGATGCTGACAGCGACCTCAACCAACAGCTGGATTACCGGATCGAGGGCGGTGGCCAGGACAGGTTCCTGATTGACGCTGCCACAGGGGTGATCCGTGTGGCCAACATCAGCATCGACCGGGAGGAACGGGATGCCTACCGGCTCAC
>NW_009734020.1:7680-9525 GCF_000703405.1 Apaloderma vittatum
GCACACCGACACTCTCGGGCACCGCCACCGTCAGCCTCTTCATTGATGATGTCAACGACTGCCGGCCCGAGTTCATCAACCCCATCCAGACAGTCAGCGTCCCTGAGTCGGCCGTCCCCGGCACTGTGGTGGCCGAGGTGACCGCCATCGACCGGGACCTCCACCCTCGCCTGGAGTACTACCTGCTGGAGATTGTGGCCCGCGACGACACAGACGCTCTGGTGCCCGACCAGCAAGGGGCATTCATGGTGGATTTTAGGACAGGTAGGAGAGTGGGAAGGGCCACGTGGGCAGCACGGACCCTTCTGCTCTCTTCTGCTTCTGCTTCTTCTCTGCCTGGAGGTAGGTGTCCAAGGCATGGGGAGATGATGCTGCCCTCCTGCTTCTCCGCTCTCCTCCTTTGGCTGCCCTGTCTCGCCCTGCCCTGTCCTCTCTTTCCTGTCCAACTGACTTTAACTAATCCTTTTCTTTCCTTTCCGGCTCTCGAACCGCCAGGTTTGTCTCTGGGCCTGTGCTCGTTTCTCTGTCCACACCATCTATCGCCTCCCTCCATCTCACCCATCTCCATCGCAGGCAACTGGGGGCTGCTCAGCCTTGGCAGACCGGACGCGGGCACCTTCACTTAGGGGGGAAGCAGAGAGGGAGACTCTGGGGTAAGGCGGTGGGCTCTGCCTTGGGGGAAGGAGGACCAGGAGCTCCCCCCGTCCGTTTCGGAAGCACAGCACTGATCCCGGAAGGAAAATGGGACGAGACTCTTTCAGATGTGCAGATGCTGAGCTCAGGGTGGATGGGGTGGTGGAGGGGAGCAGCAGTTGCTCCCAAACCCCTCTCGTGCACAACCTAAAGTCTTACCCTGACTGAAAGCTGTGTGATAACCTGTTAGCTGAGCGGAGCAGGCAGGAAGGCAGGAGATGGAGAAGAGGGAAAGAAATGTTCTTCTGCTATAGTTATCAAGTGTTTTCCCCTTTCAGCCTTTGGGGAGAGACAGGAGAGCAAGTGCAGCAGAGGGTGAAGCAGTTGGCAGGTGCAGACTGGTCTGCTGAGGGTCCTCGGTGAGGCCTGTAACCCCCCATCTTTTTGGGGTTCTCAGGAGCTGTGAAGATCAAGACTCCCCTCAACCGGGAACTGGTGGCCACCTACGAGGTCACCATCTCCGTCCACGACAACGCCAGCGAAGTCATCGACCGCTCGGTCAGCGTGCCCAATGGTAAGAGGGGGGCCTTCAGGGTGGCCAGCAGCTCTCCCACCTCTCGATGACATTTCCAGTGGTCCTGGACCATCTCCCATCAGGTCTGGGTTCTCCTCTGAGCCCTCCTTTAGCGAATGGCTGTCCAAATGGGATGGAGAGGACTCCATGCCCCTACCTGTACCATGGGAGACACCCATTTCTTCATTACCATCTCCATCATGTCTTACCCCTCTGCTCCTGGTAAATCCAGACCCATGTGTAAGAAGGCACACATGGATCAGGAGTAGGTCTGAAGTAGGTGAGACCGTCCCACAGCCAGCTCAGGCCATAGCAGCTTTGCTGAATGTTGCCATTTTACTTTCCTGGAGTTTCATGCTTGTATCTTTACAACCCTCCTTTCTCCCATCCTCCCTTTCCTTCTCTTTCTCACTTATCCTCTACCTCTTCTCTTCCCCTGTGGTTTCTATCATGGCCTCAGCCAAGCTGACAGTCAACGTTTTGGACGTCAATGACAACACACCTCGCTTCCGTCCCTTTGGGGTCACCTATTTCACCGAGAGGATCCTGGAGGGAGCCACACAGGGCACCACACTCATCTCTATCTCAGCTGTGGACCCAGACAAAGGTGCCAATGGGCAAATCACCTATGAGCTGCT
>NW_009734020.1:9556-17603 GCF_000703405.1 Apaloderma vittatum
CCCCCGGGAGGGCCCCCCCTGCCTCGAAGACCAGTCAGCAGGTCAGGGGCCTGAAGAGGAGAGGTAAGAGTCTGGGGCTGGTTCGCAGCCTGGGGAAGGTTTCTCATTTCAGGGTCTTCCATCCTCTAGGGAAGGTCGTAGCCAACAGGACGGTGGACTACGAGGAGGTGCAGTGGCTGAATTTCACCGTCCGAGCTTCCGACAATGGGTCTCCTCGCCGATCTGCTGAGATCCCTGTGTACCTCCAGATAGTGGACATCAACGACAACAATCCCATTTTCAGTCAACCATCCTACCAGGTGAGCTGGGATCCCCTGTTCAAGTCGGTGTGGGGCCGGCCAGTGCCTGCCCAGTGAGGACAGGCAGAGCTGGTGGTTTTCCAGGGACACCTTCTCTTCCCTCTATCTGTGCTTGAACCATATGAAGAAGATGGTTAGCCCACCAATGTGTGAACACCTTGCTTTGGGCCCAGCTCTGCCCACTCCTGGGTGCCACCCCACAGCCTTAGTTACTGCCCACTAAAACATCAAGTGATGAAGTGATTGCTCCTGCCTCCTCCCTTTGCTTGCAGAAAGCTGTCTTTGAGGACGTGCCATTGGGTACAGTCATCCTGAGTGTCAGGGCCACAGATGCGGATTCTGGAAGGTTTGCTCTCATCCAGTACAGCCTAGGAGATGGAGAGGGCAAGTTTGGGATAAATCCCAACACGGTAAGGAGCCAACTGAGGCTGAAACAGAGGTGGGAATGGGAGGGGAGGCTGAGGTGGTCCCACATAGTGCCTTGTTCCCACACCTCACCTTCTGCCCCCTTCTCGAGCACCAGCTCTGCCAGATGAGGTCCACCTGAAGGTCTCTGTGTGCTGCAGGGTGACATCTACATCCTGTCAGCCCTGGACCGGGAGAAGAAGGATCACTACACTTTGACGGCCGTGGCCAGGGACAACCCTGGAGACATCTCCAGTAACCGTCGGGAGAACTCCGTGCAGGTAGGGCTCCACTCTTCCCACCCCCCGCTTGTGTGGTGGTCACCCACAAAAAGGTGCTAAACCTCAGACTTTCCTCCCCTGTGGGTTTGCCTGGGGAGGAATTAAGCAGAAGGAAGAGCAGATGACTCCAGGGCAGGGGAATTTGAGCCGTGGGGGACAGCGTGTCAGCAGGAGGGGCAGGGGAGGGTGACGCTATTGTCTACAAGTTCTCCAGCATGAATGGGTGCCCCAGCGGCAGCAAACCCCCATTGTTGGAGGCAGGAATTCAGGGAATGAATGAGCTGCACGAATAGGAGGAAGGGCACAGCAGGGGTACGGTCCCCGACGAGGGGCTGCTGGGCCATCTCCAGCCTCACGTCACCCAGCTGGCTGTGTCTCGTTGAAGGTGCTGATCACAGTCCTGGACATCAACGACTTCAGGCCTCAGTTCAGCAAAAGCCAGTTCAGCACCAGCGTCTACGAGAACGAGCCGGCGGGGACATCGGTGATCACCATGACCGCCACCGACCTGGACGAAGGGGACAACGGCGTGGTGACCTACAGCATCGAGGGCCCTGGAGCAGGTAGGTGCCGGAGATGGGGGAGGACTTCTCCCCAGGGACAAGGGTTATGATGAGGAGCAATTGGAGGAGACATGGAGGCCAAGCCCACATCCCACATCCCACAGCTGGTTTGGAGGAAGGTCCTATGTGCACTCCTGGGAGCAAGAGTGAAAGCGTGGAGCTTTCAGTATTGCTCCACAGCTGCCAGTTCCTCGTGGCGTGGCATGTTACAGCTTTGCCTGCCTTCGACCTGCAGCCCAGCCTTGCCTTCTCCTTTTGTCTCCCCAACCCCAGCTGGGAGGTTGTGGGTGGACAGTGATAGTGCCTGAAATTCAGTGTATATCTGCACACCAAGGAGTGATGGACTTCCCCTAAGTGAGGAGTGTGCTTCAGCTGATAGACTGGTTTTGAATGGTAATTCACCTAGCATGAAGTGTCCTGAGCCAGAGATGTGTTTTTCCTACACCCAGAGGCTTTCAAGATCAATAAAGACTCCGGGCTCATCAAATCCCGTCGGCGCTTGCAGTCCTACGAGAGGTTCAACCTGACCGTGGTCGCCACAGACAAGGGGCGACCCCCTCTCTGGGGGACCACCATGCTCCACGTAGAGGTCATCGACATCAACGACAACCGCCCTGTCTTCATCCGCCCACCCAACGGCACCATCTTGCACATCAAGGAGGTAAAGCCCTTGGGAGACAGCGGGAGTCACGGCACACCAAGACGGTGTTCTGGGGATGGCAAAAGACTTTGATTTAGCACCTTACAAGAAGGTTTGGGCCATGGAGCTGGACGGTCAACAACAGCCCCTCTCTATATGTGCAAGAGGGGATGCTGGGGCCAGCCTTGGGGAACAGAAACCCTGGCAGCACGAAAAATAAGGAAGCAGCTGATTGCATCATGCTGAGCCTGTTTATAAACGCTGACATTTAAGGTATTTCTCTTTTCTGGGAAGCTAGGCTTGGCTCAGCCAATCACCAGTGTGTGCTTGCAGCAGCCAGCCTGCCAAAGGGAATCATGGGGAAATGACCTTGAGTTGCATGAGGGGAGGTTCAGGTTGGATTTAGGAAGAATTTCTTCACTGAAAGGGTTCTCAGGCATTGGAACAGCCTGCCCAGGGAGGTGGTTGAGTCGTCATCCCCAGAAGTGTTTAAGAGATGGGCAGATGTTGTGCTGAGGGACATGGTTTAGTGGTGTTGATAGGGTTGGAACAAAGGTTGGACTCAATTATCTTGAAGGTGTCTTCCAACTGAAACTGTTGTATGATTCTGTGGCTTCATGTTGCCAGCCCCGAGTCAGATTTTGGGCAGCAGGAACTTGCTGACCCTGGTATGACAGGTTTGAAGGGGTAGAGGACTGAGCGGCTACATGTGTGCAAACAGGAGATCCCCCTGCGGTCCAACGTCTACGAGGTGTACGCCACAGACAAAGATGAGGGCCTCAACGGAGCGGTGCTCTACCACCTGCTGAAAACCGGGGCGGGGAGCAAAGACTGGGAGTATTTCAGCATCGATTCGGTCAGCGGGCTGATCCAGACGGCCATGAGGCTGGACCGGGAGAAGCAGGCGGTGTACAACGTGAGCCCAGGCGTCCGGGATCGGTCCTCAAGGCTGCGGGGCTGGCGGGATGCAAGAGATGCCGTGGGGATGGAGTGTTAGCCGCCACCGTCGTGAAGACATCACGCCGTAGCGGCAACTGGGTGGTTGCATCCTCGTGGGCCCACTCCCAGTTTCCCGTTAAATGTCCCCAAAATCCTCCTCCACCCAGCTGTCCTCTCTGGCCTTGCCTCAGCAGTGTCTCCTGGCCTGCATGGCTTCGCCCAGGACAGCCTTTTTGCCTCTTTCCCCAGCTCATCATTGTGGCCTGCGACCAGGGCCAACCAGCCTACGAGACCATGCAGCCCCTCCAGGTTGCGCTCGATGACATCGATGACAACGAGCCCGTCTTCCTAAGGCCACCCGTAAGGATGGAGGGATGGAGCATGGTGGGGCACGCAATGGGATTTGTCCCCTTTAATTTGAAGTCACCTCGATGCTCATAACTTCTCCCGGGGTCTCGGGCAGAGGGACAGTCCCCAGTACCAGGCCCTCTTCGTCCCTGAGCACTCGCGGCCAGGCACCGTGGTGGGGAACGTCACCGGAGCGGTGGACGCGGACGAGGGTTCCAACGCCATCGTCTACTACTTCATAGCAGGTGGGTGCCGAGCGAGGAGGGGACAGGCAGCAGCTCTGCAACCCACCACACGCCCCTCACCAAGCATTTCCATCACTCCTGTCATTTCCTCGCTGCCTTTCTGCCCTGCTCTACGGGCAAGGTGTGGCGTTTCAGAAATGCCAAGCCCAAAGGGGACTAACTGGGGACCCCTTTGTGCACCCAGCTGGGAATCAGGAGAGCAACTTCCAGCTGAGCCGAGAGGGGAAGCTGCAAGTCTTGCAAGACCTGGACCGGGAGAAGGAGCCCTACTACTCCATCATCGTCAAAGCATCCAGCCAGAGGAACTGGTCCCCTCCACGGGGCGAGCGAGCAGGCAGAGCCCAGTCCTGGGATCTCAACGGGGACCTGACCCTTCAGGAGGTGCGGATCTTCCTGGATGACATCAACGACCAGTCTCCGCAGTTCACCAAGTCAGAGTACACGGCGGGTAAGGGATGCTGGAGCTTGAGGGGGCACCGGGAGCCAGGGTTGCTTGAGAGAAAATCCAGTCAGCTGAAGGGGCAGTGGGAGCCAGCCCGGCCCCAGGTCCCTGTCCTGTCTCTCTCCCAAAGGGGTTGCCACCGATGCCAAAGTGGGCTCAGAGCTGATCCGAGTGGTCGCAGTGGACGCCGATGTGGGTAACAACAGCCTGGTCCTGTACAACATCTTGGGCATCCGCTACATCAAGCAGCACTCCAACGACTCCGAGGAGGTGGCCAACATCTTCAGCATCGGTGGGAGCATGCTGTGGGAGCACAGGGCCTTTCCTGTGACCGAGGACATCCCCATGGCCAGGGTCACTAATCCTGGGCTTGTGACCATCCTGCCCTCAGGAACCCTCGATGGCATTCTGCGAACCTTCGACCTCTTCACTGCTTACAACCCCGGCTACTTCGTGGTGGACATCATGGCCTCTGACCTGGTAGGGCCCAAATGCACCGCCATTTTGGGGGTTTACACTTTCGTAGATACATTTTGCGGGATGACCAGCGGGTCAAAATCATCATCAATGAGATCCCCGACAAAGTCAGGCAGTTCGAGGAGGAGTTCATCAGCCTGCTCTCCAACATCACCGGCGCCATCGTCAACACAGATGACGTGCAGGTAACTGTCTTCCTCTGAGCTTACCTCGAGGAGTGGGTGAACTTCTGCATGCTGCTTGGGAGGTCTCCTTTGAGGGTGCCCTGTCTGTATAAACCGTGGACACCTCTGAGCTCTGAAGGTGACGACCCCATGCCTGGCTTGAGGGTTTCTTGCTACACAAGCACACCTCAGAGCACACTCAGGAGATGCCCCGAGAGGAGACGCTTCTTCCTTACTGCAGACCTTGCTGTCTCTCCCCAGTTCCACGTTGACAAGAAAGGTCGGGTGAATTTCGCCCAGACAGAGCTGCTGATCCACGTGGTCAACAGGGAAACCAACCGCATCCTGGACGTGGAGCGGTATGTCACCTGGCCCACCACACACCCCTTCGCTTGGCCCGCTGAGTCTTCAGGGAGCCTCATTAACACCAAGATGCCCAAGCAACCCTTCTCTTCCCAGTGTGATTCAGATGATAGACGAGAACAAGGAACAGCTGAGGAACCTCTTCAGGAACTACAACGTGCTGGACGTGCAGCCCGCCATCACCGCTCGGGCCCCGGATGACCTCTCAGCTCTGCAGGTGGGATGATGTCCCTTCGCATCCTCCATCGCCTGGAGAGACGTTTCGCCCAAATAATTTTGGGCAGGTGCCCACCACCAGGTGTCTGAGGCCGCCATTCCCCCTCTGTCTCTCCCAGATGGCGATCATCGTGCTGGCTGTCCTGCTCTTCCTGGCTGCCATGCTCTTCATCCTCATGAACTGGTACTACCGGACAGTGTGAGTAAAGGGTGGGCTTTTCCCTGCCAGCCTGGTGTCCTCATGGGCTGGTGGGACACTGCCCAGCAGTGCCAGCGAGCGAAGGAGTGCATCAGCATCCCAACACCTCCTGCAGAGGGGCTCGGAAATTGCCCTTCTTCCCCTCAAATAGAATAATTTTAATACAGATGCCACCTCTATCCACCAAGCTCATTCTCCTTATAGATACAAGAGTTTCTCGTGGGGTGGTTGCAAATCTATGTCCCACTCTCCTTTTTGAGTGCCTTCCTTGTTTTCTTCCCTGATTCACTGTGTTTCTTTCGCAGGCACAAAAGGAAACTGAAAGCCATAGTGGCTGGCTCCACTGGTGAGCAGTGGTTGGGGTTTCTGCCTGCAGGAGGGCATGAAGAGCATGGAGGGGGTGAATGGGAGGGTGTCAGTGGGCTGTAAATCAGAAGCGATCCTGTCCAGTGGAAGGATCTTCTCAGCATCCAGGCTCTGTGTTGTCAATCGTGTCCCAGCGTTTTTCTAAAGCCTCTGGTGCCTCTTTTTTGTCACTGAATTTCCTTCCCTGAGGAAGAAGTGCCACCCTGTAACCCTTTGCCCCTGCCTTTTGCAGGCAACAGAGGCTTCATGGACATCATGGACATGCCAAACACCAACAAGTACTCCTTCGATGGGTGAGTTCTCCCCTTCCTTCCCATTCCCAGTTTGCCACCTCACAGGATGGCCAGCTGCTCCCAGGAGAGGGAACGCCTGCATAGGCATGTGCAGGAGATGAAGATGCCTCCATCCTGCTTGTGCTGAAGGCTACTTCTCTTCCCGCTGTTGGCAGGGCCAACCCAGTGTGGCTGGACCCCTTCTGTAGGAACATGGAGCTGGCGGCACAGGCAGAGCACGAGGATGACCTCCCAGAGAACCTGAGTGAGATCACCGACCTCTGGAACAGCCCTGCCCGCACCCATGTGAGACACGACCCACGCTGGGTCACTTCTTCCCCGTGCCCAGCGCCCACTCCACCTCCTCAACCGCTCTCTCCTCTCACAGGGGACCTTCGGGAGGGAGCCCTCGGCGGCCAAGCCCGAGGACGACCGCTACCTGCGGGCAGCCATCCAGGAGTATGACAACATCGCCAAGCTGGGCCAGATCATGCGGGAGGGACCCATCAAGGTGAGTGATGAGCACGGGCATCCTCCACCAAGGGTGTCTTCTCCTACCACTATGGCTTCCAGGTTCACAGCTGCTGATGTTTCTCCAAAAAAAAAACCTGCTGGTGTGAATGAGGCTACCCTCCCTCCGACAAAACCATCTCCCTTGGGTAACCCGTCGTCTCTTCCCCTCCTCCGCCCAGGGATCTCTCTTGAAGGTGGTCCTGGATGATTACATGCGCTTGAAAAAACTCTTTGCCCAACGGATGGTGCATAAGGCAAGGGAGACCGCTCCTCGGTCTCGGAGGTAGACGGGGTGTGCATGGGCGTGGGGAGATGCTTGCCGTGCCCTCTGGGATGCAGTGTGTCTTCCCGGCCCCGTAGGCTGTGGTTGCTTCCCGTGGTCGCATTCCCCGTCGCCAAGCGGTCCTCCCCCATTCTCTGCTTGGCCAAAATGAGCCAGATGCTGGTTTTCCATTAAGGCTTCCCACCATGACGTCCCCTTGTTTCCTCTGAGCATCATCAGCACCCTCTCCCTCGGTCTCTCCCACCCTCTTTGCGGGGTGAGCTCTGTCCATCACCTCCCTGTCTCTCTGCCGAGACTGCCCAAGGAGTTGCAGGTCCCTGCACACACATGGGGACATGTTCTCTCCCCTCACTCCTCTTGAGCTTATCAACCGAGCAGCTTTTTGAGGCAAAAAGGCTGGGACAGAAGGTTTTGGTGCAGGAGAGCTGATGTGGGGAGAAGCAGCTCTTCCCTCAGCTTTCCCCTCTTTGTGGGGGGCAAAACATGGGTTAGAGCAGTGGGACAGGAGATGCCTTTCAGCCCTTGTACTTTACCTTTGTCCCTCTCCAGCCATCCCTGACCTCTTTTCCTCATCTGCCTCCTGCCCCACCACCCTCATGCAACCCCTAAATCCCAACCTGGCTCCAAAACTCCTCCTTGGCTGCTGTGGCCAGTGCCTGAGCTGGGGCACCCAGCGATCGGTGTGTCTGGAGATCAGCGTTGTGCCGGTGATCCTCATCACCACGCCCTAAAGTTGCTTCCGAAGAGGAGGGTCCTGTCCGCGGGACTGCGGCAGTGATACCCACCTCGCTCCATGGACTTTTTTCAGCTGATCCAGAAGGAGCTGGAGGAAGAGGAGGAGGAGGAGCGCAGTCCCAGCCAAGGCAGCCTCCGCTTCCGACACAAGCAGCCGGTGGAGCTGAAAGGTCCCGACGGCATCCACGTGGTACACGGCAGCACGGGCACCCTGCTCGCTTCCGACCTCAACAGCTTGCCCGAGGACGACCAGAAGGTGTTGGGGCGTTCGCTGGAGACTCTGACCGCCGACCGCGG
>NW_009734020.1:17634-18175 GCF_000703405.1 Apaloderma vittatum
GGCCTCTGACCGCCGACTGCGGGGGCTACAGTGACCACAATGCCCGCACGGAGTCGGCCAAGTCCACCCCCCTGCACAAGATGCGGGAGGTGATCATGGAGAGCCCGCTGGAGATCACCGAGTTATGATGACAGGTGTTTGTGGTTGCTCCTCGAAGCAAGCCGGGGCTGGCAGGGATGAATCTTGGAGCAGGGGGGCTGTGGCGAGGGCCGAGGGCACCCCAAAAAGCTGCGCTTGGCCCTCCCCTTCCCCTGCAGAAGGAGTCCAGGTCAACTGGCGCAGTTCCCTCTGGCAGCCTTGGAGAGCTCGGCCCCGGGAAAGGGCTCTCAGGACCAGTATGCTTTTACTCACCTGTCATTTATTCATGAAAGCATTAAATTTTTTTTATTTTTCTTATAAAAAAAAAAAAAAAATTTTTTTTTTAAAAAAATATGAAAGCGAAATGAATCTGATGAGTCCAGGCTGGGCACAGGGGAAGTTGGAGCAAAGGTACAGGTGATGTGCCACCACAGCATCCCCAAGCACAGGTTGGGGCGTGCGC
>NW_009734020.1:18217-20589 GCF_000703405.1 Apaloderma vittatum
TAACATCACCTTTCCGGCAAGGGAAGACCCCCAAAAAAAAGAGAAAAAAGAAAAAAAAAACACCACAACAAACCAAACCGAAGACATTTCTCCATTTTTGCTGGCTTTACCAAAACATGTTGCGATGTTGAAAAAAAAAAGAGAGACTGACGATAACTGGGGCTTCTGGATGTGGAGTGCTCGTGCGTGTCTTTTTCTTGCCCTTTTTTCTTTCCCTTTCTCTCTTGCTTTCGGGTATGTTCGTTCGGGGGTTTGTTTCCAATCGTAACCTTGTGGAGAGTTTCGGGCACGGTCTGTTACGGGACTCAGAAATACACTGTCTATGGCTTTGGGTAACCTGTCTGTTGTCCTTCCTTCCCGAGTTCCTCATACCCAAAAACTGCCTTTGGAGGAGGAAAAAACCCACCTTTTCTTTTTCTTTTTTTCTTTTTTTCTTTTTTTCTTTTTTTCTTTTTTTCTTTTTTTCTTTTTTTCTTTTTTTCTTTTTTTCTTTTTTTCTTTTTTTCTTTTTTTCTTTTTTTCTTTTTTTCTAATTCCGTTCTTAATTCACCCCTCAATCCATCACCTATGCCAGATGCTGCCCTGGGGTGTTGCTACATCCTGGATTTCGGGAAGGAAGCATTAAACCTCCCTCAGATTTGCCCCCAACTTCCCCTCCCTGGCTCCCCAGGATGATGACAACCAGCCAGACTCATGGGAAGAGTTTATTTTCGGTGAGATGCTCCTGTGCCTGCTCAGAACCCACAGCTGGGTGGGCACAGGATTCCCCCTTCTTCCCGTCCCGTACGGAGACGTGCATGTGAAAGGAAATATCTGCCCCCAAAGTCACTCATTTTTTTTCAGGGGATACGTGAGATATATATATATATATATTTTGTTCTGGGGAGACTTTATGTGTCTATATATATATATATATATTGTCCAGCAATCAGCTGGTTGTAAAAATCAGTCATGTAAAGCCAAGTGTTTCAGATAAATTTAATCCATTTTTTTGGGGGGGGGGACTTGGGGGAAAAAATCAATAAAAATAAAAAATAAAAAGCCACCCCAATTTGAAGAGGGAACAGTGATGGGCTGGGCTTGCCAAAAGCCAATGAGACCTGCTGTATGAGACTGCTGGTGGCCAGGACTGGGGGACCAGCATTTGGGCAGCAGAAACCATCCCAATCTATTGTTGCAGGATCAGGTCTTTGCGAGTGGTTCAGGGTTGGATGAGGGTGAGGATGGGAGGGAGACAGACAGGATGGAGATGGGATGGGGCTGAGGATGAGGATGGATGCTGGCCTTTTTGCCATCAGCCTAAGAGGCATCTGAGGCCAAATCCCCAAGTCCTGAAAAATACTAACAAGTCCCTTAACCTGATTTGGAAATACAATAATATGGCCTCAAGTTGCACCAGATAAGGTTTAGATTAAATATCAGGAAATAATTCTTTACTGAAAGAGTGGTGAAGCACTGGAACAGGCTGCCCAGGGCAGTGGTGCAGTTGCCATCCCCGGGAGCATTCAAAAAACCTGTAGACATGGCACTTTGGGACGTGGTTTAGTGGTCGTGGTATTGAGTTGATGGTTGAACTTGATGGTCTTAGAGGTCCTTTCCAACCTTAATGATGAAATCTGAGCCCCAAGGGTTGGAAGAGGAAGCAGTGGAGGCTGGTGGCCCCCCCACAGCTTCCATTATCGCGGGTGCCCCCCCCCCAGCTTCCATTATCACTGTCCACGGGCACATCTCAAGGGAAAGGAGGGGGGTATCCAGGATCCTGAACCCAAATGATGGGGCAAGCCCAGCAGGCCGGGGAGGTGGCTCCTAGTTCCATATGTGACGCCGGCAGTGCTCCACGGCCTGCGGGAGAGACAGGGAGGGATGGAGGCAGGGTAGGGACCCCTCCATCACCTTGCTGACCAAGGGCAGGGGGATGCAGCCAACACTTACTTGGCACTCGACCGCTGTGGCCATGTTCTTGCACCAGTAGTGAGGTCCCCAGGCACAGGGGTCCGAGCCGAGGAGATCCTCCTCGGGTGAGTTGCAGGCTCTGATTTTCTGCATTGCAAAGGAAAAGAGTGAGGAAAAAAAAGAAAAGAGTATCCCTTGAGGACCCTTTGGTCCCACTGCCTCTCTCCCAGTTGTTCTCCCAACGGCCAAGGCTTGGACAACAGTTGCCCATCTTGGTCTGGGGACACGTACGGTGCAGACGAAGTCAGGGTCCATCATCTGCACAAGGAGCCGCACAGCTGCTGGCTCGTATTGCACCACGAGGGCTTCACACTGGGAAATAAAAGAGGCGAGGTGAGCCACCAAGGAAGGTGCTAGAGGTTCTCTGTGGGACTGAGCACTTCTTTTTGTCCCTTTTTTTTTTTTTTCCCCACCTTGTC
>NW_009734021.1:0-889 GCF_000703405.1 Apaloderma vittatum
TTTTCGTCAAATTTAATTTATTTTTTTTTCCCCAGTTTCCCCCCTTCCACACCAATTTTTATTTTTATTTTTTTTCCAAATTAAATTTAAATTTTAAAGCGGGAAAGTCTCTTTGTCTTGTAATTCAAAGTCACGGTTACTCACTCCAGAATTTTACCCCCCTCTTCCAACTCTAGCACCAGAAAGTCTCCAGCAGCCCCGAAACTTCTGGCTCCAAGAAGAAGCAGGAGAAGGAGGAGAAGGTGGAGGAGAAGCGGTGAGGAAATCACCCGAAATGGCTTTTTGGGAGGGGAGGAATATTTTGCAAGATGCTTCCATGGCTCGGTTTGGCATCGAGCTTGGTCTGTGTCTGCCTGAATCACCCCTCAAACCTCTGTTTTGCTCCCAAAACCTCTTTTTTTTTTTTTAATATATTTTTTTTTTGCTAGAGACTTCTTAGCAAAGGAAGGACTTGGTGGGATGCGCGTGGAGGGGATGAGTTTTCTGAGGAGCCGGAGGGATGTGCAGGGTGAGGGGATCCTCACTGCTTCATCTCTTCCCGGCAGGCTGGAGAGTGGCAAGAAATCCAAAAAGGAGAAAAAGAAGAAGAAAAAGAAGAAACATAAGAAGGAGAAGAAAAAGGACAAACATCACAAGAAGGACGCTGCCTCGTCGTCCTCAGATTCTTCACCGGATCGGGATGAGAGGTAGCTGGGGTAGGATGGGGGCTGGAAAACGGGACGATGGATTTTCATCACAGTAACTTTAATTTTCAAAAAATCCCTTTTTTCATCCCCAAAATCACGATTGTTGGTGTCCCTCACATCCCTGCTGGAACTCACCCTTCCCTCCCCGTAGGCATCACCGACAGAAAACCCAGCAGCGCCCCGACACCTCGCGACACGTCGCC
>NW_009734022.1:0-226 GCF_000703405.1 Apaloderma vittatum
TTAATTATTATTAAGAAACCCAGCTGAGAAAGGATTTGGAAAACACAGTCAGCGACTGACCGGGCGGCGGCGGGGAGTGCATCCGCCTCACATCTCTACAGTCAAACCAAATGCTGCTCTTTTTAAAAACAAGACAAAAACACCCCCCTGCCCCGGCTGACTTTGGGGAGCACCTGAGCACGGCGTCCGGGCTGAGGGAGACGTGGTGGCCGAGCAGCCTCGCCAG
>NW_009734022.1:384-1572 GCF_000703405.1 Apaloderma vittatum
TTGGGAGAGGGAACGGAACTTCAGCTTCAGGGCTGGGCATCCCCACTCCTCTCGCCGAGGAAGGATAGGCTGGATTTTGGGGCAAAAAAGGCAGCTAAGAAATCCCTCCGGCCGGGCTCCCTTGCAGGATGCTGGAGGGATGCAGGATGCAGCGGCTGTGGGATGCTCCGGAGGGGACAAGATGAGATTTCCCGTTGCTTTCAGGCTGGGGAAAAAAAAAAAGCAAGCCAGATTAGAGATAGCTTTAGTGGGTGAATGGACTGTGCTTTTGGTTTTTATTTTTTTTAAATCTTGCTATAAAACAGACAGCTCTGGTGAGAAGCTGAAATCCCAAAGTCTTTGCTCCGTGCACGAGGGGATGGTTGGGTTTAGAAACCCGCCTCCCCGGAGGTGTAGAGTTAAAACCGCTTTTCTTTGGGGTCAGTCAGGAGGGTGGGGTTGGGTTGGTGGGTTAGGAGATAACTAGAAAGCTCCAAAAAACCCAGGCAATCATGGAAAAAGTCCCTGGAGAGGGACCAGCAGCCGGTGCCGGGAAGCCCTGACGCCCGGTTGGTAGTTAGTTGGAGAACAATCACCACAGGCTTTTTGGGGCTTGGAGGGTTTTTTTGTTTTTTTCCTTTTTATCCCCCCCTTTTGTATCCGGCTTCTCTGTAGCAACCTCTTACCTGTTTCTCCACTTCCGTTTGGTTGTTTTTCTGGGTTTTCCTCTCTCTTTTTCGGATGTTTCTGCGATCACAAAACACAGAAGAGGCACCGAGCATCCCCTGGGCTGGGGAAATCCACTTTTTTCTGCCCACAGGACTTTAAACCCCCGAGTTTTGTGGTGGCTCGGGGTAAAAGCGTTGCCCCCTCCCTGACACGATCACCCTGTCCGTGACCACCAGACCCTGGGCGCAGAGGCAGGTTGCAGTGAGCCCCGGTTTCCACCTTCCTGGGTTGGTTTTTGTTGTTGTTTTTTTTAATTTAGGGGAATAAAAATCAAACCCACGAGCAACAATGAGTGCCTTGACCATCTCCTGCCAGCTACGCCGGGCTGTGCCCGCTCCCGTGCTGGCGGTCGGGGGTTTGGCCGATTTACTTGGGATTTATTTACCCGCTTCCCTCCTCGCGCAGGGCTGGGATCTGAGCCGGGAAAACGCCGACAAGGGGGACAGGGGCACATCCAGGCCACTGCGGCGGTGGCTGCAG
>NW_009734022.1:1615-2103 GCF_000703405.1 Apaloderma vittatum
CGGACCCAACAACCCGCGGGGCCCCGGGGCCCCACCCCCGCCGGCAGCCGGCTCGTGGCTCCTTGCTGCCCTGACGAGTTGTTTTTTTTTCTGCTAACTTACTTTTTTTTTTTTTAAAAAAAATATTATTTAAGCTGTCCCGCTAGGACTCGCGACCACTTGTTCTGGAGGAGCACGCCGCACCCCCTGGGCGCGCGGCCGACGAGCACCACTGTACTGTACATAGAGGAGATGTAGGCAGAGGCTACGGGTGGGGAGAAGGTGGGGGGAAGAGGCAGGGAGAAGGTGCCCGGCCTTCCTCGTCCCCCCGCAGGGGTAGTCTTCATCACGCGGTGCCTGATCGAGCACGCGGTGCTCGCACCCAGGGCTATAGCAGCGGGCGGGCGGCTTCGCCCGTAGCCTCCGTGTACATGAGTACTTCTGCACACAACTGTCTTAAAACAACTTGGGGGTTTTTTGATTTGTTTTTTTTTTTAAGTCAATAAAAA
>NW_009734022.1:2293-3168 GCF_000703405.1 Apaloderma vittatum
CTTCCTCTTCCCCTTCCCTTCCCTTCACCTCCTCCTCCTCCTTCTCTTCCTCTTCTTTCCTTCCCTTTCCCTTTACCCTTTCCCTTTCTTTCCCTTCCTCTTCTCCTTTCTTGCCCTTCACCTCCTCCTCCTCCTTCTCCTTCCCTTCCTCTTCTTCCCTTCCCTTCCTCTTGCCCTTTCCCTTCCCCTTCTCCTTCCCCTCCCTTCCTCTTCTCCTTCCTTTCCCTTCCCCTTCTGTTGGGATGGTGTTGAGTCACAGGCTGGACTTGATGATCTCGGAGGTCTTTTCCAGCCTCAACAGTTCTGTGATTCTCCTTCCTCTTCTCCTCCCCTTCCCTCTTCTCTCCTTTTCCTTTTCTCTCCTCTCCCCACACTCAGGTAATGCCCCAGCTCACCCAGGCCGACCCCTCACCCTGACCCACAGCCCCCCCGACCATCCCTGAGCCAGTCCCACCGGGCTCAGGGCCCCACGCCCCAGGGAAGGACACGGACAAACCCTTGCAGCGCGTAGTTTTGGGGGCAGGCACAGGCAGGGGACACGGCTTTCCCTGGGGCTCGCTCCAGCTCCCAGCCTGCAACAACCACCCCCGGCATCCCCGCGGGATCGGGCCCCAAGGTGACCCAGAGGTGGGGGTTTGGAGGCTCCTCACGTAACAAACGGTCAAACCCTGGAGTAGTTAAAACGCTTCTTTATTAATATACAAACCTAGCAACGTTGAAGCCAACCAAAATATTGAATGAAATAAAGCGCGACGTAAATACAGCACACGTAACAGCACGGCCTCCGGAGAGCAGCCAACTCACCCCGGCTTGTGCGCTTGGCAACTACTGTCCACGTCCTCCACCGCGGGCTCGAGCGACCCGAGCAGCTTTGT
>NW_009734022.1:3259-8114 GCF_000703405.1 Apaloderma vittatum
GCGAGAAGCCCTCTGCCCCGTCCCACCTACGGCTACGTCCGTCGCGCGACATTCACGAGCGTTAAGGCACTAGGGGGAGAAAACAAAAATAAATGTTCTCACGGGTTCAGACTGCAGTTGTTCTTAACGCTTCAGCCCTCGGAAATCTGCTTCGGGGAGACTGATGAGAGCACGGCGGGGCTCTATGATAAGCCAAGGGGTGCCCTCGATGAGCAGAAGCGGTGGTGGAGGAGAGGCTGCACAGGTGCAGTTCATGGGATGGCAGAGACCTGCTCAGGTCCCCCGAAAAGCCAGGCTTGGGAGAACCCGCCAAGGACCTCAAGGCTGCTCATCTGCCTCTGGAAGAAAGGTGTGAAGTGAAACGTGTCCTGCTACGGGAAAAGCGTATTTGTAACGCGGAAGGAATCTCGGCGGCGCCGCTCTACACCAGCCCGGGTAAGAAGAAAACCCATTATGGCATGAGCGATACAGTGAGTGAATCCGTTTCCGGGGTGAGAGGAGGAAAAGAAACAAAAGAAAAAAGGGTGTCAGCACAGTCATGGGGCTCCCAGCTCCTCCAGTTTAATTCATTGCAAATTCCAACCTCAGACCAGCTCCCACCATCCCCAGTTCCAAAATACCTGCCCGACGCTGGAGTCTGCTCCGAGCGCGGCTTTCTGGGGATGCAGCCAAAGGGCAGGCACGATCAGTGCCCAAACACCTCATCCGAAGCTTTAAGGCATTCACAAATTATTTTTTTGTGTGTCCCTCAAAGGCTGCTCTTGCCGAGGGCTCTAAGGATGCTACAATCGTTAACGCTTAAGGAAAAGTTTAAAGTGCACAAAAAACCTTCAAATGCTTTTTACAGACGGCTTGAAGCCATCTGGTGACGCGAACCCCCGAGTCCTGTTTCCCTGACTGACCGCTTGCTTTAAAAATAAAAATCCAAACGCTCAGTTTAAAACAAAAACACAGCGACACGGGCGGAGATATGATAAGAAAATCATTGAGGAAGACAAACCTGAAGGCTGCGAACGTTTTGCTGGAGGCCAGCAGCAGCCAAGTGCTCTTGTTTCAAATAAGATGTTCCCCAAGCTGGGAGTCGGGGCTGAGCGTCTCGCCGAAGCTCAGCTTAAGGGACAAACGATCAAAGCACAATCGTGTCCCTCTCCTTCTGCCCCAGCTCGGCCACCTTGCCGTCCCCTCGCCTGTTTTTATCGCCGTGCCTCAGCTGCCTGAGGGAGGAGATGGAAGGGGCAGTAAGGAGAGTGGGAAAACCCTGGCAGGAGGAGCAAGAAGGTTAAACGATGGAATATGAGTCAAAACCAACACCCCTGCCTGGGAGTTCGCATGTTGGTACCATCTAAAAGGCTGAAGAGCTTAAATTGATGCAGAGAGACAGATCTAGAGGCAACCCGGCTCAGACGAGGGACCAGGTAAAACAAAGAGAAGACCCTTGAAGAGAAGAGGTCCTGCAGCAGCAGAGGCTGGAGGTGCCGCAGGAACAGCAGCGTGACGGGCGGCAGCCTGACCGCAGCAGCGGAAAAAGAGGGATCCGAGCTCAGCGCAACATGTGGAGACGCAGCGGGAGTTTGACGGCGTCTCTGCTCCTCGCTGCGAAAGAAGAAGCAGCAGCTGTCCAACAAGGCACATCGAGTCTGGACACTGGAGTCAGCAGAAGAAAATGAGAAGAAGCTAAATCTGGCACAGACAGATGGGGAAATCGCTGTAACACGTCCTCCCGAAAGAGGAAATACCTCTCCTGACAGCTTGAATTTTATCCTCACGCCATTAAACGGTAACATCCCTCTAACGCCACTCTTACTCAAGGCTCTCGGTACTCGCTCAAGGACAAAACCACAAAAACTTAAGAAAGGATGCGACGAGGGTAAGACAATATAATTCCTCTGGAAAAATCATTTAAGGGAAGAGCCTGCCCTGCAGGTGCCACCCCTTACCCAGGTTTCCCCTTCACTAACACAGGTTATGCTCGACCAAAAAAGCTAAATTATTTTCTCTGTAATTCTAGAGTCCAGGTTATTTAGTGTCCTGGATGCTACGGCTGGGTCGCGGCAGCTTCTGAGATCCAATTTCTAATTTTCTCCTTTGAAGGGGTACTAAGGGTGGCGACTCCCAACATGATTTTGTTGCTCTTTTTTAAAGTTGAAGTCATCAGATAAAGTCATTAGAGCCTTACATCACTGTTTAAGACCTCTGGAAGAACACACGATGCTAGAAGAACCTTCTTTGGTCTCCAGCACTGTTTTAAAACACGTTATCCAACTGTCCCCTTGACAGGTATTCGAGCTGGCAAAGGCAAACCATTCTTTCCTGATATCAGGTTAAAAATACAGCCGCCAGCAATTAAATCGACCAAACTAGAACGGCAGCCGAAGAGCACGGGTTTGGATATAAAACTGGAATGAGGATTCATAGCAGGGGAAGCCAGTGTAGGCGTTAACGAGCTGCAAGATGACAATTATCAAACCACCTATCTCGAAGTCTCAGACAGCAAAGGCAGCGTTACGAGAAGTGTTGCTCTATCGGCGTATGATGGAGAATTATTTTCAGCCGCTAGTTTTGCAATGGAAAAGTCAATAGCTCTAGACATAAAATAAACCTAAGCAGCCGTAACGACAAAAGCAGCTCGTGAAATGCAATTTCGTTGTCGGAACTGCTGGGGAAGCGACACCCGCAGCAGAAGTTGTCTGAGGAATTAACAGGGAGCTATAAATCGGGGAAAGGAGAAAATAATCACGAGGAGGAATATAAACCGGCTGCAGCTGAAATGCTACTTCAGAAAGGAGCGGCTGGCAGAGGACAGCAAGCTGCTAGCGTCCCAGTTTGGTCTTAAGGAGTCCTAACCCTGCAGGGTGCGAGCTGACGCAACTCCTCCTGAAGAGGGATCTTAAGGACTGCAGCAAAAAACAAACTTAACGCAAGAATCAAGCAAGGTTCTGAGCTCTTCTTCTCTCTACTGATGCTTGCCGTGTAACCGGCAAAGAAAGCACCTGAAAAATGATTCTGGATCCTAGAGGAAACCGTCATGGCTGACACCAGTGCAAGGTTGTGCTGGAATTCCAGATGGAAAGAAGCAGCAGCAGAAAGACCATTTCGGCAGGGAAAACATCGAACAGATCTTCTTCAAGTAGAATTGTTGCTTTTGATTGTGCTCACAAGGAGGAAGGAGAAAAAGAAGGTGTAAACGTGCACAATACAATCCAGCACTCCCAATTCTTCGCCGCTTGCCGGCAGTGTTTGGATCCACTCGGCGAAGGGGCGAACCCTGGCAACGCGAAGGAAAGCATTTACAATCCCCCTGCCGCGCTCCCTTCGCTCCCTCTACTCCTTTTGGAGAGAGAAGTAAGAAGTGCAATAGATTCGAGGATTTAAAAACCAGAACACAACTTTCTCGAGTCCAGCAGGAGCTGTCGAGACGCCTTCTCGCCATCGGAAGAAAACCCCCTGTCCCTTGCTGCCAGCACCACAGGCGAGACAAACGCTGGGGCTTCTCCTCTAACTTCCAAATAACCCTCCTGCTGCTCAGGTTGCCCGAAACCAACACAAGTTTTACACAAAACTTGTGCTCACCGCACGAATCTTGCCAGACGAGCTTGACTGAGTCATGTAAACGACGGAAAGCAACAGAAAATCCCCAGAGAGACTGTGTCCTTGCAGCTGAAACACGAGCGGCATCTCAACACTGCTGCCAACACGAAACACTAACACCTGCCCTTGTTAGAAATCAGTATTTTTGCTATTAAAAACCCCCCAGCGAGCCTCATTCCTTTACAGAAGTGAAACACACATGTTGACCTTCGATAGTATTTATAGAAGGCCATTCAGTTTCAATGACCCCGGGGCGAAAAAAAATAATAAATCCACTCTGAACAACAACAGAAAACCATCTTACCAGCGCTACACTCTCATCTCAATGACCTGATGATTAAATCTACACCTGACCCTCTCTTAGCAGAGAAAAAAAAATAAAATAAAAAATTAGAAGGTGGACAAAGGCTGGACTATACCAAAACCTGTCCCCTGGCTGCTGCTACGTCTCGTGTCAGTGAGGTAGCTGATCGTCCTATTGCTGCGCGCACCGACCCCTCTACAACGTGATGCGGCGTAAAATCCTCAGGGCTTCGCCCAAACCTTTCCCACCTGGTGGGATTTGCTCTCGTACCGGGCTCCCCGTGGATTTCTGGAGGCCTGGTGGAGCCTGGCAAGCAAAGGGTAAAAGGAGGGAGCCGAGCGGGGACGGGGCGAAAGCTCGAAAATTAAAAGTTTTGAAACATACAAAAATGTAACACGCTGGAAAAAAGTTTAAAAGTCGCAAGACAAGGGAGGAAAAGAAACATGTGGGGTGAGGAGAACGGGCTGGAAGGCGGCGGGAGGAGACTTCAGCTTGGGTCAGGGTCCTCGCTACTCCCTCTGGTAGCCGCTCAGTTGCTCCTCCTCCTTGCGGCGCCGCTGGGCAAAGAGGGAGCTGAAGGGGTAGAGCTTGGCTTTGGCCTGGAAGCGCTGCCCGGCGATGTCGATCTCGTAGTCGCCCTGGTTGATGAAGTCGGTCGTCACCACCAGCTCTTCTCCCGTCTTCTCGTCGAAGTGCTGCACGAAGCCGAGGCAGACGTGCCGCTCCAGGGTGTAGCTGTAGGCGCTGCTGGTGGTCTTGCCCACGTAGCGGCCGTTGCGGAAAATGGGCTCCCCCCACCAGGGCCAGAGGTCCGTGTCCGTGTCGTGGTCCTCGAGGATGAACATGGTGAAGCGCTTGTACACGCCGTTCTGCTTCTGCTCCAGCAGCGCTTCCTGGCCAACGAACTCCATTCCCTGCGGAGAAAAGGAGCCTCAGCTGACGGACGCGACGCGAACGGCGGGC
>NW_009734022.1:8330-17721 GCF_000703405.1 Apaloderma vittatum
TTCCTGCTTTCAGTGAAAACCGTGTCACCGTTCTAGTTTTTGCCATTTTTCTCGTTCCACAAGTCAACCGTGCTTTATAAATCAGAGGCAAACTGTAGCAGCGTAGATTTGTATCCCTGATCGCTACGTTCCTTTCTTGAATTGATACAAGTATCCCTGATCACTACGTTCCTTTCTTGAATTGATACAAGTATCCCTGATCGCTACGTTCCTTTCTTGAATTGATACAAGTATCCCTGATTTCTACGTTCCTTTCTTGAATCGATACAAGCATTGCTTCTGGTTCATGCAAAGACACAAGGAGCAAGCGGCAGAGGTGGCACCCGCCACCACGACAAGAACCACCGCTACGCTCTTCTATGTTTCAGTAAAAAGAGAAAACACCTAAGCTTGGCACCCGTCCTCGTAGTTCACTTCGTTAAACACCACTCGGTGCATAGGCCGGCTTTTCCTTCACCTTTTTCAAGCGCTAGGAAATGGGTTACGGTTATGCACCGCACACAGTTCCACCGAAAAAACAACCCTCATCCCCTCAGCTGGCAGCTCAGCGCTGCCCTCCCCGGCGCAGGAGGTGCCCGTACCTTTTCCAGCTTGACCTGGAACTCGCGTCCACACTCCACAGGAGTGGTAAAAGCATCCAGGTCCTGGCCCCAGAAGGCGAAGAACTTCTCGATGCGCAGGCTGCGGAGCGCGTAATAACCGGCGTTGCGAATCCCGTACTTCTGCCCCATGTTCATCACCTCGTTGTACACGTGCAGGGCGTACTGCGAAGGAAGGGGAAGACACCACCGCGGATGTGACCGTGCCCTGCTCGACCACGAAGCAGGGTAACGGCCCCATCGGGTGCCCGCAGGCAGCTTGTCCTGGTCCTGAGCTGACTTTTCAGTACCCCAAGTCAGCTCAGAAGGTGTTCCTGGTTATGCACGCAGGCCTTAATCAGCTGAGGTTACAGCGTGCCCTTACCTCGATGGGGATGTAAAGCACGAATCCGGGTTCTCCGGTGTGAGTGATACTCATCACGCGGATGCCGTTAGCATAGCCCACGCTCATCTCCTGCGGAAGCAGAGAAGGGGGGAGATCATCCCGACGGGAATGCGGCGCAGAGATCCCGACGGAGCGCAGCGCATAACGCGAACCGCGCCGGCCGGCCCCCTCTTCCCTTCCCCGCCGCAGCTCACCACCGGCACGCGCTTGCCAAGAGCTTAAAGTTAAACGTTCCGACGGCGACGTCACGTTATCCGGCCGACTTAATCGCTTCCTGACACTTGGCAAATCAGCCTTGGAACTAGGTCAGGCTTCTGTTCTAGGCACTGGACAGAGGCTGAACAGCAGCTGCCTGCTCAGCTTTGTGACGGGATGGGAGACGTTGTCTCCCAAGTCACTGATCCCAACTGCCCCTCTGGCAGCTTCGGGAGTGATTATATGAAATACACCAAACCTACAGTGAGGTGAATATCGAAAAAAATGCATATTTACCTGTTTAGGAAGCAGAACTCAAAAGTGAGCCTAGTAAGTTCACTACTAGTCTAGCTCAGCAACTGCAGTAAATGTACACATACATCTAAATTCCCCTCTGGCTGCCCAAAACCTAATTCTTCCCCTCCATCCACAGACGCTTCGACAAACCCGGCAGGGTGAGGAGGAAGGAAGCCCCGTCACTCACCTTGCAGAAGAGCGAGGGGAAGTGTTCTGGAGTTATTGGGGCATATGACAACTCTGACAAGACATCCACAGCGCGGGGGCCGATCAGGTTGAGAGCTAAGGAGGGCAAGAGAACACTAATCAGGACAAGACTGGAGAGGTCTTATCAGGTGTCTAATTCGCATATGCACGTGCGCCAATTTCTAAGTTCTCAGCGTTTATTGAACTAATGGATGCGTTACCATTTAAGAATGGAACAAAGTCATTAAACTCTCTCTCCTGACAGCCCACAGGAAAGGAAAGCTGTCTCCAAGCTCACGGCTTGCTAGAAGGAAGTCTCCGAACTGCTCGTTTCATCCAACTGTTCGGAAAGGAGGCCCACTCTGGACACTTTAAACAATTAAGTGGCATGCAGCACAAGGCACTCTCTGGGATTTCAGGCTGTATAAGGAGGTCTGCGGTTGAGGATTTCTTACCCGTGTACTTCCAGGTCACGTCTTCCATGGTCAGGTTGCTGTCGTCGGGCAAGCGGTTCTTCAGCCAGGCCCAGCAGTGGACTTGTTGGTCAGTTGGGGAAATCATGAAGAAGCTGGAACAGACAGATCAAACCCAAGAAACAAATCAACCATAAGATGATGAATCAAGCTCATTCCCAGTCCATGTAACTATCGGAGCCATGCAGCTGCTTCCAAACGAACAGGAGGCCGAAAACGAGCTGGTTCGTGACAACGGCAGCTCGAGTCTCTGGATTGATGCCACCACAACTGTCAGGACACGAAGGGCCGGCCTCGCGAGTCGGGCTCGAAGGGGAACGCAGGCAGCGCCGCAGAAAGCTTGCGGGGCATCTCCAAAGTCACGGCCGTTTCACAGAAGGTACCCGCGAGCCCTTTGCTGCCGGCGATTCCGTCCCCTCCGCCAGGCAGAAGAGCGCACGGTTCACACACAGCGACGTCTTGTCTCGGCAGAAGTCTTCTCGCACACAGTGGCGGCTATTATTACCAGTTTCTAAAAACAGAACGCCACTTGATACGTGAAAATGAGCTACTTGTTGTCTCTTTCATCCAAACTGTGAGTTAAAGTGTATTATTGACAGAGATGACATCTGCAGAAACGAGCAGGCAAGAAGGAAAGCTGCTGGTGTCATACAGAGGAGGACAATACTCTCAAGCAAAACACAAACGCTGACAGAAGAGGAGGAGAAAGAAAAGCTGCTTCTAACTGGAAGAGCAGCAAAGAAGAATGTTTTCACGCCAATACAATGAAAGAGCGTATAAAAAACGGTCCAGAGAAATAAAACCAACGTTCAGCTGGGACGCAGCCATGAAGTTTTTTAAAACGAGAAGGTGGGTTTTTTTTTACTATTAAATGCCAAAGAGAGGCCAAACTGTCTCTAAGGATGGGATCCTGTGATCACATCAGTTTGCAGCAGCAGAGCGCAAAAAAGAACCGCCAGAGACAGCAGAGCTGGGAATTAGAGTACCCATACTGAGATGAAAGTCGAAATAATCCAAAAAGTAGCATTTTCAACACGCGGTTCCAGTGAGGAGATTGGCCAGGAGCCAACGAGGAACCATCTGGTTCACACGTCAAACGATCACCTAAATTAACAAACTCTAACGACTGCTGAAAACAACTTGTCTTTCAACTGAGGAATTAAACATCTGAAGGCCTAACATTCTGCACATTTCACCCCTAATCCTGGAAAAACGTGCATTTTCCTCACCATCGGTAAATCCAGGAGCTCCCTCTCATTGGAGTTACTGAATTAGGAACGTAAGGATCAACATTTGGCTTTTTTCTTTACAGAAGGGTGGAAATAAATAAGTTAGGATCTCCATTAAGAGGTTCTGAAAGGCTCCAGACACCTGAAGGGCGATGGATAGAGGCGCTGCCCGCACACCTACCTGCGTTTGCTCAGGCGTGCTATGCTGCAGTCGTTCTCATACCCTCCTTTCTCGTTCAGCATCCCTGTGTGCACGACGTGCCCGACCGGCACATCCAGGTCGTTCGAGAAGAGGTACTGCAGGCTCTCCAGGGCCTGGTCTCCCGTGGACTGCAGGAATCGAACGGCAGAGAAAGAGAAGTCAGACAAGCTGAAGATGGCATCGACAGCCCGGCCCAAATCCTTTCGGTGGCAACACTGGTGTCTCAAGCCTAACACGACACAGGGGCAATGGAGCGCCAGAGGTCAAGTTCTATTTACGGACTGAGCTGGTATTTCTACAAGCTGAGCTTTCGACAGACAGGAAGCAACCTATGCTAAATATTTGGTACTCAAGAGCACACACAGACTTTCACAGAAGCAGACAATAATTCAAGCGAAAGCCACCTTCACCAGGCTGATGCTTGGTCACTCCCTAGGTACTCACACTTATCTCAAACTTGGTGAAAGACGACATGTCAATGACACAAACCGCTTCCTTGCAGCACTTGACCTCGGAACCCACGATATCAAACCAGTCCGGCTTGTAAAAGGTTTTGCTCTGCTCCAAATCCAGCAGGTCTAAGGGAAAGAAGGATCAAAAGGGACAGCTCGTAAAACGGGACAAACGACGATCTTACAGGGATGCACGAGGCAGAGGAGAGCATGATCTCACCTTTGCCAGGCGGCACAAAATACTTGACTCTCTCAAACCCGTGCTTCTCCATCCATCTCGCCCCCTGCGCGTCCAGCCGGTCGTACAAGGGCGAAGTGCGCAGCTGCCTGCCGGTCTGGAAGTCCCAACGGGGAACTTTCAGGTCACACATGAGGGCTGCAAGGGTGACAAAAATCAGTTACCTAGAATTTTCCTCCAGATGATCAATGCTTACTATAATAAAATAGTAATAAAACCCCCTCAGAGCAGTTCTGGCCTTGTTTTTGGAAACAGACAGCTCTGTTTATAGCTATTCTAAAGCAGAGTAACAATCTTGGCACAGAACCCTCGTGTTTCTAGATACTTGCGGTCCGATGACAATGCTGTCAAGATAACGAAACCTCTCTATTTTTCATGAAGTCACGCTGCCTAGCATTAATAATGCATGATCCTTCCCTGACAGCACGCTGTACCAGACACTTCTCACTGTGACGATATTAATGCAGGGTTAGGCAAGCCCACAGCTACATGGAACATCTAATTCAGCTCCTTAAATATTGGCACTTCAGCCTTTTCTCGTTATTGAAGCTTTTCCAGATGGTTCCTGTACCTTTTCAGCCTATGTAGAACATTCTTACTTAGACAACAAGTTACCCTGATAAATGTTTGGCGTCCTCCCTGGTTGCTAGAGGGGAGTAATAAAGGATGCTTGAATATTTCTTTATAAACATTAAGCTTCTACGTAGGTCCTAAGCTGCTTAAAATTGAAGGTGAGCTGAATACTTCTTACTGAATACTTCTGTGGTTTTGGCTTCACAGCTAATGATTTAATTGGCATTATCTGGTACTGGCGCTCTTTCAAGAGTGGGCAGAGGGAAGAATAGATGAGAATGGGAGCATAACGCTGCAGAAATGGAATACAGCGCTTCTCTTGTACAAACTAGAGTGATTCTGCAGCCATCAGCATTCAGACTGCGTTGGAAAGCAAACGCAGAACAACGCCAAGAGCATGAAAGTGATTTTTTTTTCCCTGGGAGGAAGGTCAAAGCACAAGGCTTTTATTTCCTGGATACAGCAGGGCTAAGAGGTTTACCCAACTTCTCTCCTTTCACCCAAACACATATTTTCAGTTTAGACTTGGTATTCAAATAAACTGCTCTGTCCTGCAGCTCGTGGAGCCCTGTGTGAAACTTGAAAAGAAGTTGTCCACATTACTTCAGGATAGAGAATCAAACAATGTGAGGAAACTAAGTATGGCTTTAGACAGGAACAATGACATCTCAAATCTGTTCTGCAAGGTATTTATCGCAAACTTTGACAGGAGAAAGCAGAATACGTCTAGGAAGACTTCCTGAATGATCTAAGATAACCACATCGCATGTTCATAAGTTGGAAGCAATGGTATTTCCACACCGTAATGATGTGCAAAGAAAAACAGTGTTTGGGATAGGGTAATATTCCCAGCTAAGACCTCGATATTGTTTTCCAAGGCAGGTCCTACACAGACACTGGCAAATTTCCCCCTGCCAGAGGCAAAGCACAGCAACAGGAGAGAGCATGGTATGAACAGCGTTTCTTCAGGAAAAGTTAATCAGAACACCGTTAACACACACAAGAACCCCACGATCCATCCCTTCCCTTCTCCTGGGAGGAGGCTGTGTTGCCACAACGGAGGCCAGGAAGGAGGAAAGTGGTTCTCGGAGCGATGAGAGAGGAGAGACAGCGCAGTGAAGAGGACAATGCTGGACTCCTGGCCTGAATGCAGAGCCCTCACTTACGCATGACTTCCATCACACGGTGACGGAGGAAAGTGCGGCTGCTCTGAAGGGTACCAAAACGTTTCAAATCCAGCGGCCAGACATTTTCCGACGGATACCCGTTCACCATCCACTCCGCCAGGTACCTGAGGGGAGAAGTAAAGAACGACTGAGACGTCGGCCAAGGTCTTAATGGAAAGAGATTAACTTTGAGGCCAGAAGCGAGGCGATTTGGACACGAGACTTTCTCGCAGTAGGGAGAGAGAAGACAACTAACACGATATACTAAATATGAGCAGAATCTGGAAGGTTTCCCTTTATAAAACCCATCCGCCAGCTTTCCAAATGATTAATTTCCCATTTAGGATGTAACACCCAGGGCAGTGGGAAGCTAAAGATGTGGTAAATGAAGCCAGAGCCTGGAGAGGTACAGCCTGGCCGACACTGTGTCCAGCCCTGGGGCTACGCCACAGAAGGAGGTGCCGAGTCCATTTCGGTTGGAGTTAGGAGGCTGCTTCGTTGTTTTTTCAGTATCTGGTGTGGTTTCAGCCACAAACCATCAGTGACAGCATTCCTTTCAGCACGAGGTGTCGGCCAAGTTATGTTTAGCTACACTTGTAGCAGGGAAGGAGGAAGGCATGCTCCAGAGCTAAAGGACAAAGGCAGCTCAGACCAAAGCAGTGCAGAGGGATCTGTTCACGGTCAGTAAACAGAAAAACAAAGGGGTTTCAGACTGATCATTAAAAGTTACATGAGCAAGCTAAGCTGCTTATCTCGGGGCTGGAGCAACAAATGGACAAATAATGCTTTTACCTTCAGAAATTATTTTGAGTCTTAGAGAATCTCACTGCAAAGATTCTCTCTATTTTATGCGGCAAAGAAAAAAAAATAAAATCATCAGTTGTTTCCCTGGCAAGTTAAAGTATTAGACAACGGACAGAAACTAGTGGAGACCCGTGCAGATACTAAACACCTGCTGTGAAAAACAAGCAGCTGGTTAAGAAGGCCGTAGGGCAGAAAGGGTGCTGGGTTGCCAGAACTGAAAGGCAGTCGGAGGGAGCAAGAAGCTTGGCTGCTGGGATCACACTTACATGCCTGTCTAAGTACTTGCATTAACACAGGAACTGGATTTTCCTGGGGAACGATTCCCTGCCTAGGTCCCTGGCAGAGGACAGGCTGTAACAGTCCTGGAATCGCACAAGCGGTGCTTCAGCCGCATCAGGCTCGCTCTCGCTCACCAATTCACACTCATTTCTCTGCACAGAGAAACTAGTCGCTGTGTCAGCCTGAATGATGCAAGGAGTCCAACCAAATAACAGAGCAAAGGGGATCACGGAGCACAGAAGATAAGGAAATACATACTGGGCTAAAAAAAAATAATTTAAAAAATCTGACCAGTTAGCTCTAAGGAAGCTTACTTGATCCCAGCAGGCTGCTCACCAAGATGTGATGCCCAAGGAGAAGTGTGCAGGATAGTCCAGCACAGGTTTGGAATACACACAGGAGAACATATTCACAACACGGCAACTCCTCCCCTCCTTTGCTCAAGTTGGAAATGAAAGAGGAGTCTTTGTCAGAGAGGAGGAGAAAAATACTGACCAGAACATTCTACACAAAAGGTTCACCTGAGCAGCCTGTTTGCTTGGTTAAAACCTTACTTACACGCACAATGGTGATAAACCACTTACTTGCCTGCTCCCCCACCATAAGAGATACCAGCTGAGTTCATGCCAGCCAGGACGAAGTAGCCCCGCACGGTGGGCGACTCGCCCATGATGCACCGCATGTCCGGCGTGAAGGATTCCGGGCAATTCACCAACTGCATGATCTGCAGAGCCTCCAAATCCGGCATCCTGCGCAGGAGGGAGCTCAGAAGCGGCTCTAGGACCCAAGACAAACAAACAAACACACACACAAAAAAGACCAAAAGTCACAGCCCGAAGTCTCGATGTGTTTTGGCTGCTTTGCCTACAAACCGGACAGCGTGACTGAGGCACGCCAGTACCTGAAAAGATGGAAACTGCTTCCGTGTTTCCATACAGTCACAGGGTACACCGTCTACTTGCTGCAATCAAACTACTTGAAACTCCACTTACCACCAGCTCAGAGGATTTTCTGAAGACCTGATACATTTTCCCTACTTAGTGATCTCTAAATCAATCTCTCTTCTAAGTCCTTGATCAGTTTTCCCCCAACTCGTGAAAACATCCCGCAGCCACTGACAAGAAATCCCACATATTTAGTATCTCTTGGATGAGGAATCACCTTGTTTTTTCTTGAAATTCACACTCAGTTAACTTTTTCGGATGCCTCCCAGTTGGCATACTAGCAGATGGCAGCCGGCAGGAGATCCCCACGTACCCTGTCCATCTCATTCAGGATTTCACAGACCTCTGTTTACTTCCTTTCTGCCATCTCTTTTTGCCAGCCCACTCTGTCATTCCTCGCTTGGAAACTGTTCCAAGCTTTGATCAGCTTCTTGCTGTTCCTTCGCCGGGCTTTCTCCAGTCACATGATACCTGGCCGGAGACGGGAGCCTCGAACACCATCTTGTAATCCAGGGGTGGTGTGGATTTAGCGTTCACATCGCGATTGTGTTTTCTGCTCCTTTCCTAATAATTCCTAACTCGCCTTTTGCTCTGACTGCCGCTGAGCTGACGTCTGACACAACCCCAAGGTCAGCTCAAAGCCCATCATTTTGCACAGCGAACACAAGACCATCCTCGTGCCCCTCCCCGGCACGTGCTTGCGTCACTTCACATTTATCCTCACTGAATTTCCCCGCCACTTCGCTGCCCAGTCATGCTGAAAAGGTCCTTCGGCAATTCTTCGCAGTCTGACATTTGAAGGCGTTAATAAAGGGACGAGCCACCTACTTTGTTTGTTCTTGTCCAGAAGTTACCTCTGCACAGCACTCCGGATAAAAGCCCTCAAGATTTGGCACTAAGAATACTCCTCAGCTTTACAGACGAGCAGTAAAATAAATAATCAGGCTTCACACTACCTAATAAGTTAAAACCAGAAACGCTCTATCTAACCTGCTCCTTCTCTTCCCTCTCTCATGCACTAGAACTCGCAGGTGAGAGCCTGCAGCTACAGACTTTTTTTTCTTATTGATAAAAAGAGGGATCACTGTTAGATTTGTTCTCATATCCAGCCCAACATTTAAGCAACTGTACAGGCTGTTTTAAAGGTGTTCCAAAGGGAAGCGATCAAAGCAGTTAACGCAAGAGCTCAAACCACAAGAACCGCAGCCCTAGAAAAAGATCAAATATTGCCCGAGCAAGCCCTGACTCCGCTCAGCTGTTGGGTATGTTCGAATGGATGAAAGGGTAACGCCGCAACATCGCACACGGTGCCTTCCAAAACCGGGGCAATTTGTAGGTGCCAGCAAGTGTTGCTGTTTCATTTCAGCAG
>NW_009734022.1:17752-18748 GCF_000703405.1 Apaloderma vittatum
AAAACCAAAAAGGAAGCGGGTGCAGAGCTCGAGCGACTCGTTATTAAGCTAATACCTCCAAGCAAGTCTGCAGGCACCTGCAGATCTAAAATCCTTTTAGCATATGCCAGCATAAAACTGCACCCCATCCCGGTACCACCCCCCAAGGTTAAACTTTTATGGTATCAGTGTGGTACCTCTCACAAATGAAAGTAAAAATTAATCAGTTTAACCTGGGGAGTAGCTGGAGGAACATACTACCACTGCAGAAAGGAATCAGTGAAAATGCATCTGTCTCTAGAGTCAGGGTGCATGCGCATTCACAAGGGAATCAAAGAGCTCTGACACAAGGGGAAAGTGAATCCCAGAAAAAAAAGGCAGGTTTGAATACGAGAGGGGCACAAAAGAGGGGGAAAAAACAGAGACTGGGACTCACGCTATGTTCTTTCCTATAGAAAGGGCCTTCCAAGCATATACAGAATCTAAAACTGGAGTCAAATAAAACGGGAAGAGAAAGACAGAACATCTGGAACAAAACAAACCACCACGAGCATGGGTGGGATGAAGGCTGGGAAGCAACAACGCCCGGGTTCTGTCCCCGCAGCGACCACCACTGATGGAAATGCACTTGGCAGTCCCTGCTGAAGAGAGCTGCAGGAACAAAATGCCACAGCTACGTGGCAGGTCAGCAGTGTTGATCTCCAGCGTCACAGGAGGGGCAGCATGTGGCACTGACAGTCAAAAAAAATCAAACCAAATGGAAGAACAGCGTCAGAAAGTTTACGCGGTGCCTCGCTGCACTAGAGGAAATTAATATATCCTGAGGGTTAAGCGGGTGTTTAACGTAGTCCTCGGTTAAAGGGGTTTTATACAAATTACTGACACATGAAGAGATGAATGAATTTGAGAGAATGTTCACCCTTCCCACACCTTTCAGGTAAAGGCAGACACGTGCTGGCTGGTCAGCAACAGCCGGCCTGGTTCCTAACTCTGCCGCCTGCTGAAGCCGCACATTTT
>NW_009734022.1:18779-26627 GCF_000703405.1 Apaloderma vittatum
GCGTCACAGTTGGCTGCCACGGGAATCTTTCCTGCCCAACGTACCGAAATGATCCCAGTCTTCCTGAAGGTTGTGAATCTCCAGCTGGTTCCTTCCCTCCGTGAAGAGAGGTTTGGGGTTTTTCTCGAAGCCCCCCGAGAGGATGCCACCTTGCCAGTTGCGGATGTAGATCCTGCCATCGGGGTCTATGATAGCTGCAAAGGGAAGAGAATCACAGGCTGTAAGGGGTTGGAAGGGATCTCCAGAGATCACCCCCTGCCAAAGCAGGATCACCTAGAAGCGGGAAGGGAACGGAGAGAAGGAGTAGCTGCCGCCAGCTGTTCCACACTGGGGTCTGGGGACAGGCTGGGCCGAGCTAGTGGCCTCCCGACACGAGAAGGGATGTTCTCAGCATCCACACCACTCCAGTTCTCGCATCATGCCTTGGTGAGCCAGTTCAGCTTATTAAACTGGCACTAACTTCCACCACAACCAGGCACGTTAACTTTTGGGCAGCACAGGTAGACCAAACGTTATTTTAAAGAGCACCCAAGCCAGCCTGGGTGTTGCCAGGAGCGGGAGGACACAGGAGGGAGTCAGATCCCTCGTGGCACCAATAAGCTCTTATCCTGGCTCAGCTCCACGGGAGCTGCACCCAAGATCACACCTTCCACCGAATGTCATCCTGCTCTCCCCACACCCTTTCTCCTCCTATATTAAGAGCAGCTCATTTTAACGGGAATCCATCACCAACCGAGTTTGCTGCAGGCCACGAGCTGGGCAGCACTGGGGTGAGGACGAACAGTCAGCTTGGGATTGCTTCTTCCAGTGGCAGCATCGCCTCGAAGCATTTATGATACACCACCTGACATATTCCTTCGCAATTTTTTTCCGTGTACAGAAAAGCTGTGAATCTATGTACCTATCTGTGTGAATATATACAACTAGGCATTTTTCAAAAAATTACTCAGTCAAGTAAAAGTGAAGCAACTCCAGGACTCCGCTCAGAGAGCTGAATTCCCTGGAGAGCACGCACATTACTCACTAAACCCAGAAACTCTTGCTAAGGACTGAGAGTAAATAAGCAAAGCTTTCTACTTCCCAATTGCAGTTTTCCAACACAAGGGCTTTTCTTTAAGAGGTCCAGAAGCCAGAACATGGGGGAGGAGGAATTACCTCAAGTGTTTGGTTGCCCCTAGAGCTCACAGACATGTAAATGCCACTGTAAAACCTTAGCTTCAGTTGGAGGGAAGGAATAGGCGGGCCATTTGGGGACAGCAGCCTGCAAGGAAAACACAGTGCCAAGGCTAGCACCCTCTCTGGCCCAGAAATCGCAACAACCCTCCTCTCAGACGCACCTGCTAGTCAAGCTAGAGCCAAGGTCATCCTCCTGCTAAGACGACTGACCCTGAAAAAATCAATTTCTGCAGCAAAAGCTTCCCCAAGGGTAAGTAAAGAGATTCAACCACTGAAGGATATTCAGAGCAATTCAGCTGTACTTGACAATCCCAAACGAGCTGAGAACCAACAGCCCTCAGTCGGCCTCGCGTCGCCTCATAAAGGCAGAGAGAATTCACCAAGGGAAGCGAGGCAGAGCTGAAGAATCAGAATCCTTACTCGGTACGTTGCTTGCCAGGGGTTCCTTCAAAGGATGTGTCAGGAGGTAGAAGTGTTCGCAGGCATGGAGCGGGATATTGACTGGTTCCTTCCCAGAGTGGCCCAACTCATAGGCCCACTGAAAGTAAAACAAAAGCACAAGTTAGAATGCAAAAGAAGAAAACTAATTCCAATAAAAAAGGCAGCACAACAGGCACGAGTCACCTCTGAAAGTTTGCTTTCATAAAAGACCAAGCAAGATTTGATTTGGTCCCCTTAACCTTAAACAGATGTATTTTTTTTCCCCTCTGTTCTTTGAATTGTTTAGGATAAAGACTGCCTTCCTCAGCAGGTCACCATCCAGCCTTCAGTGCCAAACAAACAGCTCACACCGCTCTCTCCTCCTTCACACCCCCGCTGGGCTAAGAATCTGAATAACACGACTTTGACCTACTCCAGCAAGCCAAATCAAAGCACAAACCATAATAAAAAAAAAAAGGAAAGCAAGGAAAAAAAACACTCCTGAAGAAAGCACATGTATTCTTAACCAAAGGGCAAAAGAAAGAAAAATCTGAATAACTCAACCTGGCCAGCACAGTTGACAAAGTATTCGCAATTAATCTGTCCTCTGTCGGTCTCGACTGCGGTCACGCGACCGTTCTGGACTGCGACATGACTAACGCTCGTCCGTTCGTGGATCTGGACACCTGAAGGGAACACAAAGAAGTCAGCGTACCACAAGCCTTCCTTAGAACACGTCAGGCTGCTAACACCAAACCCTTAAGCTCAACCTAAACGCGTATTTTCTCTTGAAGATGAAATTTCTATTCTTGAACCGGCAATTCTTAAGTGAAAACCCATCATTCGTAAAACGTCGTGCACATGATTTGTACACAGCTTAAAGGCCCAGGCTGTGTAGAGTTACAGGACTTCTTCCCACGTGACAATCTGGGTGATAAATACACCTTTTATCAACAACCTGGAAAAGGTCTCGACTACGGATTCCTGCCCGTTACAATCCTTTCAAGTGACAGTCTGCAGTTTCAGATGGCAAGACTGGGAAATGAGTCATGAAAAAAGAATAAAGATAAAAAATAAATCAATTAACAGTATGCAGAAAAAGCCGGACTAAAAGAAATTAAGCGAGGTACCTCCCTAAGTACCTTCCTCCAGCCTGATGGACCCGTTACAGTCCTTTCAAGTGACAAAGTCTGTAGTTTCAGATGGCAAGACTGGGAAATGAGTCATGAAAAAAGAATAAAGATAAAAAATAAATCAATTAACAGTATGCAGAAAAAGCCGGACTAAAAGAAATTAAGCGAGGTACCTCCCTAAGTACCTTCCTCCAGCCTGATGGACTTTCACCCTTAATGAGCTTCACACCTCTGTTATCATATCTAATCTTTCTCCCACTTCCAGACTCTTCCAAATTTGCCGAAGTGCAAGGCAAAGAGCATTTATTACCGCACTTCCAAACCCATTCCCAAAGCGTACGTGCCCAATGCAATATTCCACGAGGCCTCAGCCAGGCCTTTTCATTTGTAGGCAACTGAAAACTCTTCTTGTGGGTAATTTCGAGTCAGGGCCTATGAAGGATTGTTTTTATGATAAAAGAGTGTGAGCTTATTCAGAGAAAAGCAGGAAGGACAATAAGCTGGTGTTCGATCTATCACAGCAGAACCATAAAGATTCAGTACATTAAAAAAAAAATAAACTGAAAAAATAAAATAGATTTTAAAGAATCTGAACCCTATAGAAATAACCAAGCTTTGGTTATCGGTGCTGGGTTAGAACACCAGAAGAGATGCACAACATAAGTTTTCTTTTACGGAAGGAAGACAACTATCACACAGGAGAGCACTCCATAGACAGAAAAAAAAAAAACCTCGTACCATTCCGTGAGGCAGCGGTTGCCAGAGCCAGACTCACATTGGCAGATGACACGAGCGCATCTCCCGGCACATACATGGCCCCCACGAGGTCGTGGATGTTGATGAGTGGGTGGAGCTGCGCCACTTGCTTTGGGGTGATAATTTCACAAGGGATCCCCATTACGCTGCCACGGAACACAAGAGAAAACGCCGCCGTCAGGCTTGCAGGGGAGCCGGGGCAAGGTGAGGATCAGTTATATTTCCTGCTTATACGTACTTCAGGGACGAGGCGATGCGTTTCAGAGAGATGAGTCGATCTTGAGTCTGAGCCAGTGAAATCGAGCCCGTCTTTATGTACCCTGTGACAATGACCAAAGTCAAGGAGTCAGATTTGGACAAAATCTCGAATTCCTTTTCACCTCAGATCCACCGCTTTAACATAATCACAGGCCTGTTGCTTTCATTACTCAGGAGCCTGGAAATCCCAGATCCTCAAATAACTTGAAACGCTTATCGGTCGGTAATTAAAACCCGCATTAGTCAACTGTTCAAAAAAACCAATTTAATTTTGACTTGTGTTCTAACTCGGCTACATTTCCTCATGTTTATGAAAAGAAAACTTTCAGAGAGCAAGTTCTTCCCATCACGCACAAACCTGAGGATTTAGGAAGGGGAGGGAGAATTTCACCACATTTTCTTGGTGACACTAGGCTAAGATCTCTTGCTTTGCCTACACTTTAGCACTTCTTTTGACCACCTTCTCTTTTCGAGGAGCGAACTGGTGCAGAAAAGGGGCCGTTTGCACCAGCTGCTGCACTTTTCAGCGTCCTTGTGCAAATTCACCGACATTTGCCCAAGTTAAAAAGCAGTGCAGTTTGCAGGCGGTTTGCCTTTGCTTTGCTCATCTCTTTTTCCCCTTCTTCTGACCACATTAGCAACCGCCCTTTGCCTCTGATCCAGCCCAAATGTCTCACTTTGGAATGGGAAGCACCAACATAGTAAAATCACATTTGTATTTCAGCGTCAGCATTCAGTTTGCTTCAGTTTCCCAAAGTTTATGCCAAGATTAGGCTTTCGGGTACCTGTATTTACTCCCGTCTCCTGTTCCAGCTGCTGGTAGAGCTTGTTGGAGTAGTGGGCCATCTTCAGCTCGACGGACACAGGCCTGGCTGTGCTCACGATGCCAGCACAGAAGCGAGTGGTACCAGCAGCCAACCTGCAGAAGGTGCAAAGACGTCCGGCTGACAGGCTCCAGCAGCTCTGCTGACCGCGCAAACCCGGTGGCAACCGCTCCCCCAAACACGTTGGACGACGCAGGGATAACGCAACCAACCCCCAGAATGCTTTTCCTTTAGCTTGCTTTTGAAAATGCAGTTGTGTTCCAAACCCAATTCTTTTCAGCTTGTGTTAAACACTGACCATTTTTTCGAAGAAATCACTTTAAGAAGAAATGACCTTACGCTTAACTCTACCTGCCTACTTGATTCTTTCTTCTTCCAAAGTGGAATTTCCCCCAAATAAAAATTAACTTGTATTTGAGTCTTTGCAATCTGCAGTAGGAATAAGTCCTTACTACACCACAGACAGGTACACATACTCCTCGTCCCTTTTTAAACTGTCCTTAAACCACTAAACTATTTAGTGAAGGGCTGGACTAGGGACAGGAACCTATTAAAAACTCCCTGCAGCACCAACAGGGGAAGACAAGACAATCAGATTTAAGGATCTCCCTTGCATCCTGTCTGCACAACACTTCTAAAGTCATCCTTCCCGCTGCTAAATCTTTTCCACTTGCCTGTGAAAGCCTTTGACTGCTTTTGGCCTAGCATGTCTGTATTCTGTCAGAAATTCAACCTAGGAATCAACCACGTAAGGTCTTGTCTTTTGCTACGTCCCCACTCTGGGACAACAGATGCAGCTGTGGTCTTGCCACATTGTGCTTCAAGTAAGACCTTTCTGCTAATGCAACGCTGTTGTTTTTAAGCTGAACAGGCACGCGGACCGAGCTTGTACAGCATCTAACCCAACAAAGGCCTGGAACGGCGTATTCACACCCCAATTCCAAGCCAGAAAAGATGATGTTCCCTTATCAAGGAAGCCTAGCATCAAATTTCACTCAGATGGACATGTCTCACAAGGTCTTGGATGCACTTACCCCATTTCCTCTCCCTGTGACTACGAACAACCTGACACTACCTGCTTCCCCGCCACACCAAGCCAAGGAACCACAGCTAATTATTCTTGAAGGCAGCATCAGGAGGGAAGCTCGAAGCTAGACGGTAGATTTTCTCAGTCCAGTACCTATTTAGGGCATTAGATGCTGCTGCAGCAAACGTCTCTTCCAACCCCTGCAGTCTTTGCACTGTCTCATACGCAAAGACCCCAAATTGCTTAATGAAAACAGCGCAAATCTACGTCTGAAACAGAAATCTAAACGACAGCTAAGGGCTGCGCAGTCAGTTTTCCAGAGGACCTACGTACTCTGCCTCAGACTGCGGAGATCCAACTCACCGAGGGGTGCACAGGGAGTTCACAGAATCACAGAATTGTTGAGGCTGGAAAAGACCTCCAAGATCATCAAGTCCAGGCCGTGCCCCAACACTACCACATCAGCCAGCCCATGGCACCAAGTGCCCCATCCAGCCTCTCCTTAAACCCCTCCAGGGACGGTGACTCCACCACTTCCCTGGGCAGTGCACCCCAATGTCTGCTGCGTTCCGACGCATCGTATCGGCCTGAGGTCTTTTACAGATGGGCACTAAAATCCTGCAACAGATCAAGACCACCTGAACCTTTAACGAGATTACAGGGTCGCTGCTGTCGTGGCGTCTGCACCTCCCACAACCTCTCCCAAGCTTTACTAGGGGTGTAAAACTTCATGTACATATCATGTCCTACTTCTAGAGGTGGTCAGTAGGGGCTGGATAATCTACAGAGATTTTTAGTTATCTTAAAACATCTCTACTGTCTTCTTGTGGAGGAGGTGGTGGACAGTGAGGTCAAGCACCTGAAAGGTGGCGTTTCAAAGCTCAGTTTCTGTTTCTCACTACCTGAATCCATTTTAACTAGCATGAAACAAAGTAATTCTTTAGTTACTATAAAACAATTCTCCCTAAGGCAAGTCTGTTCTGTCCATGCCAAAAACTGGGAAGAAATCTCTACGTCTCTGTCTTGACCCACAAGTATTCTCACCCTGCTTTCTCCCTGTCTTGCCAAGGAGGGAAAAGGAGCAGCTGTGTGGGAGTTTGGCCCTAAACCACACAAGGGATATCCCTCACCCTGCACATCTGTCCTGCGCTTGGGAAGAAGCAGTAAAGCCTAGTCAGTAATATTCAGTACAAGCTTATTCCACGGATCCAAGTCCAGGTGAAGAGGGAGAAATAACATTTCACAGTGGAGGCTGCTACCACACACAGAAGTCCCGTATTTTTGGTTTTGTTACCAGAAATCCTTACCTGCCCTGCTCCAGTAAGACTATATCCTTCCACCCCATCTTGGAAAGATGATACGCCACAGAAGTGCCCATGATTCCACCACCACAGATGACAACCTGCGCCTGTGCTGGCAAGGAAATGGGGTGAGGTTCTGCTGTACTTGAGGTACTTCGCTGGGAACAGGTCATTCTTCTCCATTTTGGGTTAGCCGCTCGCCACCGGACATCAGACAGCAGTCGGAGAAACATCCCGGCAGCTATTTAAGAGTTTTCTTAAAGCACCAACTAGATGTGTTCAGGCATGAACTCAGCACCACTCCTTCTAGGAAGGAAAAGATGAGAATCACGTTACCACCTCTCTTATTATATACAGGGCTGGCAGCGGCGAACATCACATGGTGCATCGGGCATAAGCGGACACGGGAAAGCTGATGAGTAAACAAACAGGAGAGCAGTTAGTCTTGAAACAAGTTTTGGTGTCAAGATTTAAAACTAGACCAGATAACCGTACTGAGCATTACACCTCCGTTCCCGTCGTCAGCGTCACTTGACAACGAGCAATGTGAGATGGAAAATAACGGTGAGAATGTTTTCACACCTCAGAGAACGCCAGCGGGCACGGAGCACGCCCCAAAGCCTTTCGCAGAGGCTGAGGTTAACGGGGCACAAATAAACTCCATCATTATAGAATCACAGAATGTTGGGGGTTGGAAGGGACCTCTAGAGATCACCCAGTGCAACCCTCTGCCAGAGCAGGTCACGCAGGGTTTGAAAGTCTCCAGAGAAGGAGACTCCACAGCTCCATTGACGCTGCCAGGCGTTTACCCGAGGAAGGAAAGCCGGTCTGTGAGCACAGCAACTAGAAGGAGGAACCGGAGCCGCTCGCTTTCGGACCCCCGAGGGCGGCACCTCCTCACGGAGCAGCAGCCCGGCCAATTTTTAACAGGCTCCCCGCAGCGGATCTGTGGT
>NW_009734023.1:0-592 GCF_000703405.1 Apaloderma vittatum
GGTCCTCCCAGCAATCCCATGCTGTATTTACTCTGTGGTCATTGCAGACATTTTTTCCCTCTCCTCTGTCAAACCTCGGGAAGAAAGTTTATCTGAATGCAAGTTCAAGGCTCGCTCTTATTTATCTAGCAATCAATAAGGGCCACATATTTCCCACAGTCCCCAGAGCTGGCTTTTAGAAAGGGACTATTGTCTAAGCACAACCTCACACACCTGATTTGAACCAGGATAAGTCCAACCTTACACCTGCACCAGGCAGACGATGGAGGTTTATGGGCTGGGGGAAGTCAGGGTGCATCCGTGGCCGGCTCCTCCACTCGACTCCAACCAGGGTCGGTTCACCCCAGGCACAGAAGCACCAGATTTTTCTTGGTCCTGAGCTCCTCAGGCCAATGTGTACCCCAGTAGGACGCCCCCACACTGGTGAAGTTGCCACAGCGATGAGCATGACCCTGGTGGTACCACCGGCTGTTAGACAAGTCCTCACCCAGCGCAGCCAGGCCACCACCCAGCTCCCCATCACACTTGCCATCTGCAGGCACGTTTTCTGGGTGACCGTGAAGGGGCTGGGATGGGGGTCTCAGCTCCCCGA
>NW_009734023.1:628-1339 GCF_000703405.1 Apaloderma vittatum
CCCCTCCTCCCCCCCCCTCCAGCCCTATTTCCAGGGGAGGAACAGCCGTTCTCCACCTCCACCCCCACGCACCCTCGGCCACATCTGCCCCGCTGTTACCTGCTTACTGGAAGACATATTGGTCAGCGTGCTGATGCTGCTGGTATCCGTCACCACCATCGCCGAGGGGAAGCGGGAGGTGTGGGAATACTGGGGAGGCTCCTGCTTGTGCGCGTACACTGGGGAGAGGAGGGAGACAAGCATCCGTCATGGAAAAAGCCACCCACAGCCCTTGAGTTGGGGCACAGTGCTGCGTTCTAGCAGGTCGCAGGGGTGTTGCACAGGATCGAGCATCGTGGAGACACAAATGAGAGAGAACAAGCCACGGAGGGAAACCACCGCCTCCCTCTAAGCCATCTCTTTCTCAGCTCTCAGCTCACTCAGGAAAATCAGCAGGGACCAAAGGGGACAAGCCCTCTGGAGCAGAGCCCAGTGCTAGTGCAGGGCTGGGATGACGGATGAGCCTGAGGGATGAATGCAGATCCCTCCAGGGCAGAGCAGGGAAGCGTTTTCTTTGCAGGGAGAGCAATAGGCCTGACATGGTTTAGCAATAAGAACACAGAAGGAAAAGCAAAGGTTTTACTAGATGCTGGTAGGGGTCTGCGTCCCACCCATGGGGCAGCAGCAGCTACCACCCAGATCCTTACTGTGCGAGTTCTGCAGCCGAGTCAA
>NW_009734023.1:1409-1999 GCF_000703405.1 Apaloderma vittatum
AAACGGGCCCGGCTGCAGGCCTGCAAGGCTGCCGGCAACGCTGTTGATAACAGGCACGCTCTGCGCCTGCGAGGTGTTCAGACCTGAGAGAGGAGGGAGAAAGCAGGACTGGGACGTCAGCGCCAGTGGTCAGGGCATCCCCATCCCTGTCGCAGGAGGGTCCACGCAGGGCACGGAGGTGAGCTCGGGGCACGGAGGCGAGCTCGCTTCACGCACTTACTCTGTGCGATGGCCATGACTCCCGAGAGCGGCGTCATGATGAGGTTCTGGGACTGCTGCGGGTTGTGGTGGGACAAGCTGTGGATGTTGGTCAGGGTGCTCACTGGGGGCAGCCCGCCCCCCGAAACGGGGATCTGCCAAGGAACAGGACGGCCACCGTCAGAGACACAGACAAGGGGGCTGCTCCCAAGCCCCTCCTCTTCCACCCGCCTGCTTCGAGGGAAATTTGGGGGAAGGAGGAGAGCAGCAAAGCCTCGAGCGTGCTGAAGCTTCGCTGGGGCACTTTCAGTTCAGCACACGCAGCTCCCACTGTCCCAGGGCTGCAGACCCTGGCTGGGACCCCTGAACTTTGCATTAATATATAGCAAAGC
>NW_009734023.1:2028-4369 GCF_000703405.1 Apaloderma vittatum
CCCAGCTCCATCGGAGCACGGCACATCCTGAACCTTTGCCATTTTGTCCCCCAAGTCCAAGCTCCTGCCCTCGGGGACAGATGAGGACTCTCAATACTCATTAACTTCTAACCATCATGGTTGTAGGGAAAAATATAAACTCAGAATGTAAAAAAAAAAACAAACCAGAAAACAGATAAAAAGGGCCTCACAGTGACGATCTTGGTCACCACTTTTGCAGACACGCAGGATATGGGTGAGATGGGGTGGGGGCACTCAGGCAGAGCCAGTTCCCGGGGTTTCGGGTCAGTGTTTAGGGATCAGACACACAAAGGCACTGGGAGCGTGCCAAGAGCGCTGGAGCTGCTCCCCAGGACTGACAGGAGGCTAAGTGCCGGATTTCTTTAATTGCTTCACATTCTCCCAGTTCCTCTAATTAGACCTCTTGCACTCCACAGCCTCGATCCCCAATCAGAGCCATTCTCGCAGCTCTTCGTGTGACATTTCTGGACACCGAGCACCTTGTTTATTTTGCACATGTGAGCTGGAGATAGCCCCGTTGCAAATGAAACAAATCCATCAATAAATTCCAAAGCCCGGGAGTGACTCATATTTCCTGATCCAGTATTTTCCACTTTCAAAGTTTCCTCAAGGCCAGGTTACGCCACACTTGGGTGCACAAGTCAAATAGCTCACGGCAAGTGCATGCCGCTCGCCTGCAGCCCGGGCTTATTTCATGGTGGAGGAAGCTTAGAACCAAAGCCCTGCACCCAAAAGAAATCCTCTGGGGCTGCACGACTGGAAAAGACCCTCCAGATACTGGACTCTCAGGGGAGAACCTCTGGTGCTACCACAGCTAAAGGCAACACTGGAATACAAAAGAGTGACCCTCCAAAGCTATCTGCAGCCTCAGTAATGCTTCTCCCTGGAAAAAAATTATTTCATTCAGATGCAGCAACTTCCTTGGCAGCTTTTGGTTTCATGTGAGGTATTAAAGGCACACGTTTACTAGCTAGAAACCACAGCCTACAGCATATTTTTATTAAATCACTTGCAAGCACTAGCTAGCCCTGCTTAAAGATGAGAGATAAGTTGGGCAGAGCCACATTGTGCTGAGGACCAGAGCGGTCCCAGGCGGTGCTGTGTGATGCCTGCACAGTGGGGTAATTCAGTCAGGCTTTTGCCAGCACCTACTGCTCCTCATCGGGTTGCTTTCCCCGGTTTAACCCCCTGCGTTTCCACACAACCTTCCCCTAAACTGCCCAGCTGCTGCGAGCCTCATCCCTGGGTTCTTCCCTGGACAAGGAGCTGGCAGGGGGGTGCTGGCATCGCTTCATCCTCATGGACCCTACCTCAGGCACTCAGTGCCTTCTGCTGCTGCCTTTATTTCTGACTCATTTTATGACTCCGAGGCTCAGGGTTACAAGGCTCAACACACCCCTGGGGAGATATGGGCGCGTTCAGGGAGGAGGGAGGGTGCTGGAAGGAAGGGCTGGGGCTTTGCTCTGCAGTGTTGCTCCTGCTTGTTGGGGGATGCTTCACTTTGCAGCATCGGAGGGGCTGCACGGAGACCCACGGGAGCCAGGGAGAAGCAGAAGTAAAGCAAAATTAAGCAGCCGAACAGCTGAGGGAGGGGACCACCAACCCCTCTGCAGCCATCCAGCTTGGCGAGGAGACCGACGCGACAGCCCAAGAGGGCCAGCGCTCCGAAAATGGAAGTGAAAACCCAGGAAGAGTGATCTTGGCCCCGTCGCCCAGTGCCATGTTTGACTTTCGCTTTCAGCAGACAGAAAAAAAAATCCCCACCTCCCCCGGGAAGAGCAGCGGCCGCACGCAAACCTCTGCCAGCCTGCTCTGGGGTAGGGCTGTGCTCTCCTGCCCTGTTCCCCTGTGCGCCTCCAAAAGGCTTTGCTCCAGCCAAGCACCCGCAGAAAGGAGCAGCCCAAGGGCTCGGGAATCGCACACCCAGCCCAGCCCCGCAGTCAGGACTGCTCGTTTGCAGCGGGGAGGCATCGGAAGAGCAGCGGCCGCACGCAAACCTCTGCCAGCCTGCTCTGGGGTAGGGCTGTGCTCTCCTGCCCTGTTCCCCTGTGCGCCTCCAAAAGGCTTTGCTCCAGCCAAGCACCCGCAGAAAGGAGCAGCCCAAGGGCTCGGGAATCGCACACCCAGCCCAGCCCCGCAGTCAGGACTGCTCGTTTGCAGCGGGGAGGCATCGGGCACCCGCTGGAGATGTCGACATCCCATCCTCCTGCTCGTCATCACAGGCGTTGGCAGCTCTGCCCAGCAAAACCCTTGCAGCGGAGCCCTGAGAACGTGGGGAAGGGGCTGGGGAGAGGCAGGAGCTCCAAGGTTGGAGCAGGTG
>NW_009734023.1:4399-4625 GCF_000703405.1 Apaloderma vittatum
GGCCCCTGCTCGCAAGGAAACTGCTTCCCCAGCAAAACTCTAGGCATGGGAGAGCTTAGGGAAAAAACAATGAATGAGCATTTTACCGATACTCGTGTCACCGGCAAGAGAAAACAAACAGTGATCCACCCAAGCGCGCGTTCAAACAGCAAGGCATGTGATCAATAAAAACCTGAGTGGGGCTCTGCCAGATTTACGGGCCACGCTCAGAAAACACGCCATTGCC
>NW_009734024.1:0-200 GCF_000703405.1 Apaloderma vittatum
CGGGCTGTACCCCCCGGCCCCCCGCCTCCCTCCCCATCGCCACTTTTTAGAGAGAGAAATTTTGGAGACTGGTGTGCGTGTTTTCCTGGAGCCTCCAAGGAGGCAATCTCCTGGCAGGAGGAGTGGGAGGGGGATTTGGGTGATGCCTGCGTGGGGAGGCAGACCCCCACTTCTCCCCCACCCTGGAGGTAGACGGCGAG